>NC_133316.1:18296016-18383605 GCF_012295235.1 Primulina huaijiensis
ATTACACGCAACGCAACCATAGGTTTGTCATGTTATAAATTGTCTAAAGGAAAAGGGCCCTAAATAAATATTGAGAGTCAATTGGTATAAAGTAAAAGAAACCCTCTATAGACCATTTTGATATTATATCAATTTTCAGATGAAAAGAGAAAATAAAAAAACAAAATTTTGCATGAATTACTGATTTTTTGTCTTCAAATAAATACAAACACCGTTCTCCATGTGCCTCTTGCCACACTCAAGAACACGAGCATGGCATATGTTAATTTTTATGAGATGATCTTACATATTTATATTCATGAGATTGATTGATTCAAACTAATATTTATAATAAAAAATAATACTTTTGATATAAAAAATAATATTTTTTAATTAACGATGTCAGATTTAAGATCCGTTTAACAAATTGATCCGTTAAACTTTTTTTAATCATTTCCAATCCGTTAGCACTAGACGTATTGTTACCACACAACTCGTATTGATAAAATATTGTATAGTTTTCGAAACTTTTTTTTATACTAAATATTTCTAGACAGTGTTTGGATCGAGTTATTTCAAATTCTCTGAATTTTTTGGATGAATTAAATCAAATTGAATTTCAAATTTACTCTACATCAAGTTAAACAATTTCAATAACAATTGAATATTAATCGTGTTGGACTTTCAAACACTTACTAAATGTATATCGTTTGATTTCATTTCTCAAATGTGTTCTTCCAGATAAATATAACGATTCAAACACAAATCTTATGGGATCGTAAATTCTTATTCATTTCATATAATTTTCATGTGCAGAAATTATATATTTCTAAATATATCTAATTAAAATTTGTGACAAAAATTTAGCTCGAATGGATGTAATTATATAAACAAACAAAAAAGATATTTAAATAAATTTCATGTTTGGTCATTGAATCCTAATTTTTTTATCCATCAAATTATCCATTTTATATATATATATATATATATATATATATTAGCTGTTATTCATGCAAATGGCATACAATAAAGACGTACAGCGACAACTATATCATTAAGATATGATTGCATGAGGTGGGACCCGGTTTCACGCTCATCGATGTTGTCCTGTCTACTAAGAGATAGGACCCACCTGGCAACTCCCCATTTAATCTCAGTATGAATCTTGGCCGTCGATTATATGAATGAATGTAGGTCGTTGATCTCGCCGTGACCAACCCCCTGCTGGCCTTTTGACTACGTTTCACTGACAGGTCATAGATGATTTGAATTGGGCGAGTGCATTTCAAATTCCATTCTGACCGGAAATGATATTTGGGAGTTGTTTGGATCAGACTCATAAGCAGTTCTCGATTGAATCGTTCGGTCCGATATGGTTCTGAAAATATTGTTCACAACAATTCTATGTGTCGTCACTTTTAAGTTCTATTTCTAAATTTTATTTAGATTGGATTTTGTCAAGTGCATTTCAAATTGTTCAATCAAATAGCAATTTGAAATCCGTTACAATAAATTAAAACATAACCAGTTGGACATTTTCAAATTAACATGTTTCAGCATCATATGAACAATAGAAGTGAAGTCTTGCTTCTAAATCATTTTCATTCTAATAAGGCGGCGAGCTTGTGACATATGGTTTGCACAATGTGGTTTACGTGGTTAACGTAATTTGCAGACTATTGAGTTAGTTCGAGAGTTTATTCAATGTACAGTGAAAGATAGCGACTGTGGATTCACACGTAATTAAAAAATAAAGATCAGACAGATAGAGAAAAATATAATGATTGATTAATTTGTAATAATTGTATATTATTTGTTTAGTTTTTTAGACTCTATTTAATTTTAGGTGTTTTTAATTTCTTATGCTAATGATAGAAATTGATGAATTATTTGATTAAATGTAATGAATAATTATATGTATTATAAAATATGGATATTATTGTTTTTTTTTTAATTTTAGTTTTTTTTCTTCAATTTTTGGCGGGTTGATACGTTTATCCTATTGTGGTGGGTTTGAGTTTTTCCAAGCTCAAAATTGGTGGGCCAGCTCGTCTATCCCATTTCAGCAGGCTAAAACATGTTGTGACAATTAGGTGTGACTAACCCGTTTTGACATCTTTAATTGATGACAAAAATCTATGTGATACGGTCTTACGGATCGTATTTTGTGAGACGGATCTCTTGTTTGGGTCATCTATGAAAAAGTATTACTTTTTATGCTAAGAGTATTATTTTTTATTGTGAATATCAGTAAGGTTGACCCGTCTCACAGATAAAGATTCGTGAGACCGTCTCACGAGATACCTACTCCTAACTGATATAGGTTTTGAAGATAAAATTTGATTGGGAAAAATAGAATAAACATAAAATGAAAATAAACACAGCTAAGGGTCATACATCAGAAACACGAGAGACCTACTCCTAACTGATATAGGTTTTGAAGATAAAATTTGATTGGGAAAAATAGAATAAACATAAAATGAAGATAAACACAGCTAAGGGTCATACATCAGAAACTGTGACTACGAATAAGTGAAGGGTCATCATATCTAATCGTAAGATTATTTTATTAGCTGTTTGGACATTGTTATAGTTATTATTATTATTAATAAAAAAATTGAATATTATTTATAAGTAATCTTAAAAAACTAATTAAAAAAATTCACTAATTCAGGCCAACCAATCAATAAATTGAAATGTTATATAAATTTGGGAGGTTTTCACCTATTTTCTCAAGTATTTGATTATTTTATTCAACTTTGATGTATTAGTTTATGATCTAATTGAAAATAATCAAATATTGATAACAAGCATCATAAAAGACCAACATCATACAAAAAAATTCATTAATACGAGTCGTATTTATATTATAGGTTGGATTAATTAAATCATTTGCGTTTAATATATATGAGCGTCGAATCTATATATCATATCGATTTTTTTAGCAAAAAACATGAAAATAATTAGAAGTGAGAATCTTCTTTAATTTAATAAATAAATTTTTTGGGTTGATTGGTCATTTTATATAATAAGATATCCTCGTACTAAAAATCTTGTCTTAAAAAATTGTATTAAATTAAAAATAAATATTTTTTCGTGCTAAATAAAGATTTAGTAAAACGACAAAAACATGTTACGTAAACTAATACAAAATATACGATTACCAGTGAGTTATACATATTTCAAAGTTAAAAGTCTTCGGACATATTTTAATTATTAATTTATCTTAAATTAATACTTTTATTGCATTCAAATTTTTGAAATTTAAAAAAAAAATCAAAAGAATTTTGTTGGTTAAGTATCAAACATATATTAGAGAATATATATTAATAACAAACGCGTTTAGTGTTCACGTGCAATGGAGAGACTGGGGGAAGCGGAATCTGTGGTATCGTTATTCGGGTAAATGGGTTTGGTTTTCCGGGTCCTCCGGTGGCGCTGACAAGTCGGGTGAAACCATTTGTTTTTAAATTTGGCAAATTTCAAGTGAATATCCAAAACAAGGCCTTTTGTCCTCGAGGCTTAAAAACAGTTGTTGAAATTATTCATATTTTATAAGGAATTTGTTTATAATTTTGTTCTCAAGAACTTTAATTTTTTTTTCAACGACCATATTTTTCATCATTTTTATTATATTTGCATCCAACAAGATTAAAAATTTAATTTTGATCGTGCGACGACATTTTAGTTCGTTATATTTGTTTTGTGTATATAAATACATATCAAATTTTATTTGTTCCAGAATATTGCATCTAAATATTCATCGTGGCATAAAATAAACTAGTACATAAAATTATGGTACAGTTTGATTTTATATACTATTGATTTGGTAATTAATGTTGATAAAAAAAATAAAGAGTAAATTAATATGATTTATTGTAACCTTATATAAATAAAAATGTTGACATTATAATATAAATAAGTTTTATTAAAAAAATAATGACTAATTGATTGTTTTAAAAGCATTGTAGAATGTCTCATTAAATATTTTATACAAGTAATGTAAAGCAACATAATTGAGGAACAATTTGTCGGGGCTGAAGACTTTTTTTTATATATATTGTTGTCTATTGTCCCGTTAATAGGCTTTTTGTGAGACGATTTCGCGGATCTTTAGCTATGAGACGAGTCAATACTGCTCATATTTACAATAATAAGTAATAATTTTGACATAAAAAGTAATACTTTTCATATGTGATCAAATATGATATTCGTCTCACAAAATTGACTCGTGAAAATGGTTCACAAAAGTTTTTGTTTCGTCACGCAATGCCTGCATATATATTAAAATATATGCAATTTATTTTGTAAGATATTTGTAAAATCTTCATTTGAAAAGCCATTTGTTTAGTGTGATAAAGTTGGTATCACCATTTGTAAATAGTGATATTAAGAGACCAATTTATTTAGTATAAGGAGTTATTCTTTATACAATAGTTTAGATTTGAACCCAACGAAATAAACATTTGAGAAAATATATTTGGAGGTTGTTTTTTTTTTTTAATTGTCTTTCACCATAAAATATCTATACAAAAAACTCCAAGTCATTGTATTGATTGAGTTATTTGAAATTAAAAAATTTAAATCCATGAATTTAAATTGATTGTAGTATAAAGTTGTGGTTGATTTGAGATTATGGATTTCAAATTCCTTAATTTGCTTGGATGATAAAAAATAGAGCAAATTTCAAAACAACTCCAAATCAAGTTGCAGTTTCAATAGTAATTGTCGTAGATATATTTTAAATACACCCAATGTTAGTGTGATTTGAAATATATCTATCAATTCATTCCTCGAATCAAATCCTTTCATTTGAATCAAATTCATCATCTCAAGAACAATTTAAAAATCTTCACATCTTAATATAACTTGCTCAATTACAATTGAGTCTAGCCTTACTTTTTCCATGAGCCACAAGAAACCTCAATGTTACTCATTAGTTTGATTAGTTTTCACCTCTTATTTTACCTATCAAATTAACTTTAGAAACATGTTTTAAAATAAGAAGTTTACATCGGCCCGTCCCGTCCCGTTGCACCAAATATAACTAACAATTCGCGAGTTGGCATGCTACGCCAAATGATAGATTGTGACGAGTTACAGGCTTGCTCATTCCGCTGACCTATTTTGATAACTTTTGTCCTAGTTGCAAATGTGATGTCCCAATACATATATGGTCTTAGATTCGATTCTCACTTGTGTAGGTAGCATATGGAGTACTTTAGTTAAGAAATATCTTACCCCATTTTATAAATAAAATAAAATAAATTACAGTAGATTATGGAAATGCAAGAATTAAGGCCTTATTCACGTTACAAAATTAAAATAAAATTGGCCATGAAGCTTGTGAGGTGTATGTAATCCACACCCACCCCATCACACCACTCTTCAATGCAATCCCTAAAACTCTTTCCTATAAATCAACTGGTTTTGGTTTAGGGTTTGCATTACATCTTCTTCTTCTTCTCTCTCGCTAAGCCTCAGAGGCTGACCCTTTTTTTTTTGTAGAGAAGAACTAATTACTTTGGCTTCCGCCTAGCTATATATATAATTAACATATACGATCGAGATGAAGCCTTTGTGGGGGATGTTGTCTGGCTCGACGCAATCACATGTATATATTTCGTTTTAATTTGCTGTTATGCTTCATGGATTTTGATGTAACTGTGATTAGAAATATTCATGTGAATGCTTCGGACCAGGCTTCATTCCTCTCAAATTCCCTTCATTTCATCTCTCCCTCAAAGCTCTTCAATTCTTTCTCATATTAAGAGATTTGTCTTTTCTGGGATCTGTGAAATCTGGTCATTTCCTTTAAAGGGTTTTCTTGGACAAATCAAACCTCCCAGATTTTAGTCCTTGAATGGTTCTCCAGCTGATCTTGATTACCTAATAAATAATAATAGTGTGTGGGTTTCTTCCCGGTCTTTTGATTTCTTTTGTTTGTGTTAAGAAAATCTTCAAGAGTTGGTAATTGGATCTTGTTACGAGGATCTACAACGCATCATTTTCTACGATGGGTGTTTTCTTGCACAAGATTTCAACCCTGAAATGGAGTTCCAGTTAAATGATAGTGCAATCATAGTGTGTGTGTGTGTGTGTGTGTGTGTGTTCTGATAATGGTGAACAGATCTGACTTGGACAAGTTTTGTTTCTTTGTTGGTCTTTTTCATTTAAATTTCACCATATGTTGATGTGTATGTTTAAGTGGTCAAGAATATGATTAGATACAGATTAGATTACTTCAAAAAGGGATCTAATTTTTAATGACTCC
Source organism: Primulina huaijiensis (assembly GCF_012295235.1). NCBI lineage: Eukaryota > Viridiplantae > Streptophyta > Magnoliopsida > Lamiales > Gesneriaceae > Primulina > Primulina huaijiensis. Next base: position 18,302,270 of record NC_133316.1, read on the forward strand.
TTGGAATCATACACACTTTTTGACATGAAAGTCTGTGTTTTTCAAACAGTTTGCTGGCAAATAGGGCAATCTAGCTAGGGCTGAAAATACATGTACATATTCATGAATCTATAGATGTAGATGGGTAAGGCCTGTTGACTCTTCAATTCACCTCTTCTTTTTCACTTTCTCTTTTTTCCTGTCTCTCACACACTTACATACGCAGACAAATTGACACCCACAAAACACGGACTTGCTGGCGTGGACAAGTTGATCAACTGCTGAAACAAGTCCATTTTTTTTCAAGAATCTATGTTCTTGTTTGGATTCAAATACTTTTGGACAGTCTTTGATCTACTTATTCAACTACATATTATATCGAGGCATTGGTATTTCCTGAATTGTTAATACCCTCGTTTTGTTTTCTCGTAGCGAATGTTCCGTTAGCGAAAAAGATGTACATAGCAGCCGATCGAACATAAATGGATTACTAAATTTGTGCTTATTTTCTTTGAAATAAGTATGATTTGCGCCCTTCATTCGGGAAATAGGTCTTCAGTCCCCAGCCGTCGATTTTTTTGGTGTTCAATCTCTGGGTACTTTTTTAGTACCACATTTTCACATGAAGTGTACCACATTTTGTATGACATAGTACTACAATTGAACCCAAAGAAATATTTTGATTGTGTATTTTTCACCAACTTCTCCCCCTTCATTCATGTGTATTAAATTTCATTTTATAATTGTTTTTTTAGTTCTTTAATCTAATCCCTCATAATTAAGCATGAACAATGAGTACATTAAAAAGAATACAATGACGTTATTCGGTATGTATTGTACCCTCACAAGTCAATGAATACAAAATTTTGGAACTTTAAGTTAAAAGCTTTTCGAAGATCATAATTTTTCCCCAAACCATGGATCGGAGTCGCCTCCCTAAACTTATCGTCCCCCCCTCTAACAAAATCTTATAACTCTGCACTACTTGTACCTGTATGAACGAAGCTCGGTGGATGGATATTTTCGATGAAATGAGATACACATTTTGAAAAGAGTGCGAAATTAATTGACGAGTTCAGAAAAATAATTCATAAAATTTGAATTTTTTTCCCTTGACGAAGAACTGTTCACGACCCCATGTGACATAGAATACGTATAACGTAAGCCTAGCAAACTCATTCAAAACTAAAGGACTTAGGTTGTTGATTGATTATAATGTATAGGTAGACCAAATGGCAACGAAAAGCAACTCACTCAAACAACTTTTCCGATTTTATTCCATTTATCTTTCAATTTATGACAAGCCATTTTTCTACATGAATATTGATGTGACACGTGTGTTATGTTAGCACTAAATGAATAAAATTATCAAATATAATAAAAAATAGTGGACTAAGTGTAAGCATAAAATACAAAAATAGAAGAAAAATATACGTAAATAACAAAAAAAAAATGCAATTTTCTGTGGATGCTTAAAATTCTGATGTACGAGAAAAGGTGAAAATCATGTGACCATGATTTTGAACATTGAGGGAAATCAATGCACCAGTGCATTGATTAATAGCATCGATTTTAGCATCTGAAAAGATGGACGAATTTTGTTTGAATGGGTTATGAGATTGAATTTAATGTCATTTTTTTGGGTGCAGATATGAATGAAAAAGCAAGCATTCAATTCGCACACTGAGCCTATGACATGTTTTGGAGCATCTATTTAATGACTTCCTTTAGATTCCTTGCAGCTCTCTCTTAACAAGGTTAGGTCGTGTCATGCTTCGTCTTAATCAGCTTTTACATTACACACACACACACACACACACACACATATATATAAGTATAGGTTTGTACAGATCATTGACCAAGAATTTGACTAATACACATTCAAAAATGCATTTTATATTTAATACATCGGACCCTTTATAAACAAAAAGATATCATGAAAACCCAAAACAAGAAAAAATAAATTAAGGAAAGCGTTTGCAAATCTTCTCTTTTGACTTAAAAAAAATAGTTTGTGTGTTTCTTAACCCCAAATCCGAAGCAAAATCATTTTTTGTGTTTCTTAAACTCATATCCAGTAACAATATATCATAAGTTAAAAGAAAAGGACAATCTCTGATTATTGTAAACTTGAACCAAATACAAGATAATACAAGACCGTCGAATCTCATCCTTGAGACAAAACAGTGTCCAAAAGTATATAAACGAAAGTATGCAAAATTAGTAGAAAACTATTTCTTATCATACGAAATAATCGTGCTATATATTCTCCCGTATTACAAACTATTTCTATGATGCGGATAAAATTGTTGTGTGTTTTTTAAGAAAAAAGAATAGCAGACAACGAGGAGTCATGTGAAATACAACCAACCAAGTTCAATGTATTGTTATACATCGGGCGTTAATGTACAAAAGCTATGATGAAGGGGAAAAAAATGCTATGGATGAAGGGGGAAAATTCTCTCTATCAAAGAAAGGAAACGTTTTGAATAAATCTTAGGCTCGGCAGCAGAAATCGTGATAGGATCGAACTTCAAAGATTTGAACGCGCACTCCATTTTCTTTTTGAGGTTGTATTCTTGTAAAACGTCGATTACACCTAGGTAAAGAATGACATCATAAACCTCAAAAAGTTCGACTTCGGATGTGTCTGTCTCATCATGCGCAAGTTTGTGGGTTGCCTGCGCAGGCATGTTTACTCCTAATTGCACCCTTAACCTGAAGTAGACAAGATAAGCAGCTAAGTCCATTACAAGATAACCATTCGTTCAATCAACTACGACAAGGGTCGTAACCAGGTTTTTCGAGTCAGATGTGCAAAAACTTGAATATTATTTTCTAGTAGACAAAATGTAATATACATTTTTTTCCCAATATTTTTACTAGAAAAAAATAAAGAAACTATAGGTAAAACGTAAAACCATACCATCTTAAAAAGGTTCAATAATTAAAATATAATATTTTTATTATGTTCAAATTTGTTTGTTAACTACAAAATTAAAATTTTGAAGGTAAAATTATACCATTTTAAAAATTTTCAGCTAGGCAAGTGCCCGACTTTGCCCATGCAGTGGCTACCCCCTTCCACCAACATGGTTTATTTAATATTGAGAGGTGATGCTAGTTTGTCGACACATACTATGTTCATGTCAGGAAAGGTCGGCAGAAACACGCTGAGTGATGTGATTTAGAAAGATAAGAACCAACACCCTAAATGCCGCAAGTTGATAAAATATTGTTGGTTTGGCAGTACTAATAACATTGATCAGGGAATCTCAATTAAATAGAATCACAAAGGAATATCGACATTATCCATAGAGGAGTAAATTTAAAGCCAAATAGAAAGAATGGTAACTTAAATGCAAGTTAATTACCTTCCTGTACCAGGCAGAAGAAGATCAGCTTCCTTGTTACCGATAGAGTACGCTTTCAACGAACTTCCTCGGATGTGAGGACCAGGAGTCGTGTTGACAGAGGTAGGCTCGTGGGTTACTAAGAGCAGACCCTTCGGTGGAATTAAGAGCTCTCCTTCAGATATCACACCTTGAAAAGCAAGGTGTGTCAAGCAATCACAAAAAAAAAAAATTTAGAGTGAGCCATGACTAAGAAAATAAAAGCAAATTATGCTACTCAAAACAGAGCGTAGTTAAATTAGCAAGAGTTTGTAGTGGAAACATGGCCTTGATAGGAAGAATAAAATAGTGGAATAAAATAGTGGAAACAAAGCTTGTTACTTTTCCGTTTCAAATAGAATAATGAAAAATGATAAGGAAATTATATATAGATCACTGAGAGCATCACAGGTCAATGCACTATGTTGATATCTTATATGCCTTTGCTACTCGGTTCTACAATTGCAACAAATGTTGCAACATATAAACACAAATCTGTCTTATCTTTAGTTTTTTCCCGTCTACTTGGCTGCTACGACCTTTAAAAGAAATTATATGTTACCAGTTCTATATGCTCTACGATTCATATTTTAACATGCACTTTTAACTTAGCATCCCCATGACGAGATAACCAGCCCAAGTGTTTTCCTGTTAAAATGCTATACCTACCATCAACAGAAGTAGTACGCTCAGGGTTATGCAGTGAATGAGGAGGTTCCAACAGTGATTTTAGATGCTCGGGAGCTCTAAAATGCAACCCGAGTAGAAGGCTGTAATCTATGATCTGTAGAGATTCTAAGAATGCACTGTCCAGAGATAGTTGGCTGCAAACAACCCATTTCAAAACAGTCAAGTTCATAATTAAAATACAGAAGTAATTTATTTTTCACAAGCAAAATGTTAATCTAAGCAGAAGGAAGGAAATTCTAATATAAGGCTCTTCACAAATCAGCAGAAATAAATGTACTGATCATGAAATCACTGAAAAATTCGAAGTATGAAAATGGTCAAAATATGATTTCCTTATGAACTATGAGAAAATGGACTTCAAGAATGCTGGAAATTTCTGCGGCATTATCTTCGCAAGTGTTTTGAAGTAGAAGCCATCGTCCATCACCACAAAAAATTCAATGTTAAAACTCACAGGAAAAAATCACATACCTCTTGTATTTCTTCGGATAAATTTGATGAATATACTTTAAGCTTACAAGTTCTTCTTTTACGCTTCCACTAGGAACAGAACTTTCTGTGAACAACTTAAACTCGTTTTTTCACTATTCTACGAGTCCAAGAGAAGAACCTTATGCAAACAATGCTAATTCTCCAATCCTTTCTCACTGACCTCAAAATCTGTATGATTTCACTAACAATTTACAGCTGGCGTTATGTTATCAGCTTTGAGAATGAGTAGATCATAGCTTCATTGGCCTTCCAAAAACCTTAATTTGTCGAAACCATTGAAATACACAGGCAGTGCCTGCTAAATTTAAGTGTCAATCCATGTTATAAAGATGAATCATCTCAGTGTCCAGAAAAGGTTTTTTGATTAAGTGCATTATATACACTTCTTGCAATCGAGAAGATTGACTAGACTTCCAAACAAAGGATCATTATCCCCAAAAAATTTATTCAGAAAGAATGAAAATTGGCCAATACATATGAAAGTCAGAAGTGCAATTAGATGCTTTACCTAAATCATGGGAGTGAATACAATGCAGTGCGATAGTATATCTGAAATGTGTCGATTTGTAATGGGCCTTTATGTTATTTACTATGACAATTGAGTAATGATCAAAACAATTAACTTTCTAAATTGTCATTCTACCTACTACCTATAAGTAGCTGCTACAAGGAAGATAGTCATTTTGTGCGACATTTGACATCATCCAGACTTGTACGAAGACATCTTTTAAAGAAGAGGAAATTCATTTATAATCATAACATCTACAAATTCATGAATATTTTATTAAGAGTTTTTAATATCCCTGGTTCAATGTAAGTTTTTTCAGTGTAGTTCTTACATAGAAAAGAGCTAATAAGTCAAGAAAGTAAAGAGTCCCAAAAGGTTTACGAAGTTCCCATAGACAAGTCACCTCAATGAAATAATTCCAAGGCTCTTCACATGGTATATTATTTTGGTAATATGTTTCTCTGGTGTGTGCGTGCGTTTTTTTTTTTTTGCCCCACACTGCAATAGGTAGGATTTTATACATTTACATCACCAATATAAATCATTGTAGCTGCTAAGTGGCAAATGATATCAATTCATTTAAAAGGGAAACACAGTTTTAACAAAGAATTGAAGATGCATCATCACATGGCTGCCAAAGTGTAGAACAAATGAGCATAGGTCAAACAATCTGCTATCTTAAATTGCAAATCCTATGTATACATTCATAACGCTGAGATAGTTTAGGTTAGGAAAATTGCTATGCATATACATGAAAACCGATTCATAATTCTGAATTTGCAAGAACTTGCAATGAGCAACTGAAGTATTTTCATGATTCAGAAAAACTTCATGCTTTGTCAAACAAAATAAAAGCAGATATAAGGTCTGGTGAATAGGAATTCACCTAAAAAGGGACTCGCGCAGCGATCTATCCATATAAAACTCATACTTCAAATCAAGATCTTTCAGTGTGGTACTCTCATCTATATCATCTTTATGGGTAAATCTCCCATGAGATGAACCCTTCAAATCATAACGCCGATGTATGCGCAATTCGGTGCAAAATATATTTCCCGTGACAACAAAGTGTTCCTGGGTTAGCAAAAGTAGTTGCATTGTAAATCAAAATAATTTAAATTAAGAGGGAAACTGGGAAACCCTGTGCTTATATCAAAGAAGGTAGTCATAGCATAAATGTAACTTCAAGTTTGTGGATATTTCAACCTTTTTTCTATGTCCCAGTGCTATACTATGCACCCCAAAGAACTTAGTTATGAGAGTGTTATCGTGTGCTTGTACATGGTCATAGTAGTGGGGTAGCATCTTCAATAACACCTACACAACATTAGGAACCCGTGTTAATTTTCCAGAAAGGGAGGTGTATAGAAATACATTTCCAGACCAACTGTAATTAACACTACGAGTGCACAACTTAAGAGAGAGAGAGAGGAAAAGGGGTGGGGAATACGTATAACTAAATGAAAAGCCCTGATAGACATAGTACATAAATTTGATGAACATTAATCATTAGATGTACAACATTATTCATATTCACAAAGATCCATGCACAGAGGGGAACTAATTCCGATTCTTCAAACCTTCAGCTCATGTGTTTTCAACGTCTTTATAACAAATTTGTCGTCATGAGAAATATAGAAAAAACTTCCACTCTTTCCTGGGGAAGAAAGCACTTTCAGACCATCACCACCACAGATGGACATCATATAATCTGCAGCATCGAGCTTGAATAATTCTCTCAGCTTCCTGAAATGATAAGCCACACAAAAATTCAGGTCACTCATAAACTACGTTCACAATCCAATTGTACTAATAGATGTAGAACACTTAGGCAGTTATCGCTGGAGGAGCCAGCAGCCTACACTGGGCCAAAAAAAAATTTATATGTTTATATATATTTGTGTCTCACTGCACCCTAGATATATTTATGTCTTAAATTTTTAATTTGTGTATGCTATTATTACATGCTTTGCTGATCCAATTTTCCTTTAATAATTTGTAGACCCAAATTTTAGACTCAATTTTTTACATGTTATTAATATCTAAGTATACACTCTATAGCCTTCTGTATGTGTTTTCTCTTCTCGAGTCACGAACGTCATATACTTTGATTAAGAATCATTCCAATTCATTTTAATTAGTGCTTCATCTTTCATAATCTCTAAAAAATCCAAAATGTTACCAAATTTTAGGTTCATTTTTTTGTTCAATGTTGGTCGATCATTCAATTGTTTTATAATTTTATGCTTTTTCCAATCGATAATGAATTTATGCTTATTTTTCGAACGTATATTTTATATTTTATATCATATTTTGTTTTGATTTCGGATTTTGTACACGCTGTTGTTCGTCGTTTTTCTGACGTTTTCCCATCAATTATCAATGCTACTGGCTGTGCGTAACTTGGCTTCAAACTTTATGACACATTATTTTTAGCTGTCGATTAATCATGGTTTTTTTTTTTGCTTTATTAATTATAATATATTGTTACCTACACTGAACCAAGATCCTGACTCGGCCCCTGTACCAGTCTAGAGTAAAGTTCACAATATGAAATAATAGATACCTGAAGACCATGGGGCAGTAGTCCTTCCAGTAAAAGTCCATAGAATGATGAGTCGGGGTTAATTGGGAACCTTTTCTAGGGAAGTACATTTTAATTCTAGCCTGTTCTCCAAAATCACAAGATCTGACCTCGCGCATTGGAACCAGTGTGATCTCACCAACAGTATACCTGTCAACTTCATATAAGATATTTGGATAAGAGATTTCACCACCAGACCGTACTTTGTACTTACCAACTTTTTCTTAGTTAAGAATTGCCAAAAGAAAAGAAAAAGAGAAAAGTAAAAGAAAGGGCCCTATTTTGCCTACCTTATACCAAGTTGCAAGCCAAGCATCAGGTAGTTGCTCCTCTGGCCATCAAATATGTCCATACATGAACTATTTCTAACTTCGTTAGAAAATTTGAACTGATGTATGCTTTTTCTGGATAGTTTGGACATGTTCCTAACTCGTTCTTTAATTAGAACTCCTTGAATATATTCCCTCTCACAAGCCACAGTCATATCATCTGTCCACTCTGTTTGACCATCAGGAATGCCGTGAGAAATGGCGCATGATCTTTCATGCGACAGATTTTCTCTAGCTGAATTGGAATGGTGATCACCGTCACCCAGGGATGTTGTATTCTTACGTGAAAGTCTTATGGACCCCCTCATAAAGCTAGACGAAAATTTTTCAGACAGACTACGCTTGGGTATAACAGATTTCCCCGACTCTTTTGAAAAATTATAAGATAGCTGCTTTTTTCTCTTGCATTCATGTTCTTCAAGATTACGCTTGCTCATATGCATGCTTCCAGAAGGATAGAGAGTTCCAGGTCCATCCTTCAGCCCCTTAGTCCATGTTCCAAAATAGTAGCTTCCATCAGAAAATCTATAGAATCCTGTCCCATGTCTCAACCCATTTAACCAAAAGCCATCAAATACATCGCCATTGAACCATTTCATAACCCCTCTACCAGACATGTTCCCCTTTTTCCAATTTCCAATGTATCTGTTACCGCTGTTCCATGCATATGTACCACTGCCATCACGCACTCCTTCTCTCCAACAACCATCATAGACATCTGAATTTGGGTATTGTTTCCTTCCAATGCCATGCTGAATGTTCATTTTCCAAGAACCTTTATAAACGGACCCATCAGAACCAATATAAGTTCCAAAACCATGAAAATAACCACCTGAAAATTCACCCTCATACTTAGCCTGTGATAGCCAAATGATATTTCCTTTTCCCGTCATCTTCCCTGCTTCCCAGTCACCCTCATAAACTGTTCCATCCGACCATGTATATTTACCTTTTTCATGGGGAAGCATTCCTTTGAAATATCCAAGATACGCATCTCCATTTGAAAAGATCTTTTGACATTCCCTGGCAGATAAAGTTCAACAAAGATTAGAGATTCAACGCTCTATCAAAGTCCAAGCACAATTACTGGGAGTAATAGTCATAAATTCATGAGCTGTCAGAGGCTAGCAGTTTATACCTTTCAGCATTTCCCATGACAAATTTCAAAAACTAATCACCTAACCTGCAGAATTTTCAAGAAAAACGTCTCAAACTCCAAGCTTTACATAAATCAATCAACTGAAGTACCAAATGAAAATGTATTTCCATACACTAATAAGCAGCAAAAAATATTTTCATCACTCTAGTTTACTTTTCTGTATTTTTGTTATTTCATTTTTCTGAATCACTGAGGTAAATAATCTCTTTATTTTATTATTTAAATGAAAATATTTTGAAGGAGGTAATGATTTATACAGAAATATCACTATTTAGAAAAACAGCCCATAATTTCTAAACCAAAATGAGAAGAGAAGCATCAAACTATAGACTATCTACAGCTACAAGCTATCATCGGCATAAGATAAAATCTGGAGATCTAATTTCCATTTGTGCCAAGTCAAAGGTTATGCAATGGAAATATCAAAATGGATAGAGAATCAACCAATAAAAGCCGGCTGAATAGAACCTCCTACAAACCGCAAAAGACCACCAGCATGGAATACAATTTATTGATGAAAAAATTCAACTTCGACTGGATTTCATGTTGCATTTTGTAACCAACTACAACATATCAGAAATCGGAGTTTGCTTACTGCACAATATGACCATGCGACCAATTAAATAATAAACTAAATTTGAGAAAACCAAAAGAGAGTAAATCTGAACAATGGTTTGAAAGAGAAAATATTTCCTTTGTGACTTCAAGTAAATGTGATAAAGAGATTTACTCGAGAATATCATAATAAATTCTACAATTACCACACACTGATATTCAACTAGTTCAAAATACAAGGCAACAACTTCACAAATATTATTTATTTGACACGATAATAATATAAAAAAAAAAACATGTATACACTGAAAAAATACAATATGCTTGCGGCCAGTATGGATACAAAAACTGGTATAATGCGGAATTTTCATTTCCTGTAAATATTCAGGAGCGATTCCATCAATTAACTTACTCATTTTTCCGACATCTCAATCCAAAAATCAAACCACCGCAATAAGTTCGCAGTAAAATTCAACAAAAAGAAAACAGCAGATTACTTAACGTACATTCATCGAATCCGATAACGAATTAGCATTTACTTACTGTGATTGCATTATCTCATAATCCAACCACCAAACAACAGCAATTAATTTTCAAGTAATTTTATTAACGGTGAAATATCTCATCTCAATCATCCATGCTTCTGTGCACTTAATTCAATTAAATACAAAACAGCAGATTAAAAAAAAAACTAAATGCTCACCCGAAAAAGGAAAACAGACGATCTCGAGAGGATTCGTGATTACTAGAGTTGAATACGCAATATATGTTCGCATCTGAAATCGAACAGTGGAAGAAAATCCAAAGAATTCATAGTAACATGAAGTTCAGAACTTTGAAGTTTAAGAAATTTCATTATATGTCATTATCATTATTATATCTAGATATATAAACAAATCGGGACGGGGCATATTTAGCCACGTGGAAACCATGCAGCCAGGGTGGTCCTTGATGAGCCGCTCTTGCGTGGTTGGTGTGCGAACCATACACAGTGCTGAGTTGTAGATGATTCCTTGCTCTTTTGTCAAAGATATTTTCTCAAAGCAGTAATATTATAGATTATATATTTATTAAAAAAATGAACATATAAGATGGCCTCACAATTTAATTTTGTGAAACAAATATCAAACTAAATATAATTCATGAAAAAAATAATTAAAATATTATTTTTATTTTATATATTGATCAGATTGATCCGCCTCACATGTGAAACCGTTGCACAAAAAACATGCTCATATATAATTGAAACTCTTACGACTTATCTTTTTATTCAATATCTTTATTTACTGTTATTTTATTTGACAGTCGTTATTCAAGAAAAAAAATATAATTTTAAAATTTATAAGTATCCAAATTATTTGAAAATCTTATCTAAATTTTATGTTTTTAAGTAAGTAAAAAAAATAATTTCCTACAGCATTAATTTGCATTGTTGATATAAAATTCGGCCCCCTCTTGGATGTGTATCGAGCCCTTTGTAAATGATAATTATGTTTCAATTGTATAAATTCAATCTAATTATTATAGTGCAAACTTTCAGATTCCAAAAAATTATTATATATTTTGAATTATTTACCATACATTAAAAATTTAAAAAATTAGCCGTGCCCGTGATAAATCTAAATTTAAGAGAACCTATCATCTTTTATCTTAATTTATTTTTAATATGGATTAAACCAGAAAATTGATCAGTCACAAAATTGTAATTTCCTGCCACTTCTAAATTATATAATGAAAGTATAGTTTTTAATAAAAACATGCATAAAGTGTGAGGACATGATAATAACTACCTAGAGATGACACCAACGTTTTTTTTCCAATTTTACTCTTATATGATATTAATATTACATTTTTTTTTTGTTTTTTTTAATTTCAACACACACTTTTATTTGTATTTCAATAATTCAAATATCAATTTAGTCCTTCCATAATTTATCAAATTTCTCTTTAGTCCACCGATAATAATAAAAAAGATTGTACATACATGTATCGTGTGTGCATAGTAACCAATATATATATATTAAGAATATTGATAATATAGACAAATTTGATAGGACCAAGGATTTGATAGGAGAACTCCTACGTTGAACAAGTCATTTTATATATTTGTTAATTAATAATTAGGTTTGTTTATACGATAATTCGGGAAAAGTGACCGCGGATTTGGCTGGACACGAACGAGAAAATTAAGAAAAGGACAACCACATAAAGACACTCAAAGAATATTGCGATGCCTGCTTTTGTAATTTACACAATAGAATTAGTATATATATACATACAAGTATGTATAAAATATTACTGTAAGTTTCTTGTGAGATATGTCAACTATATCCATATTTATAATAATAAATAATATTTTTGATATAAAAATAAAAAAATTTCTTGGGCTCACAAAATTGACTCGTGAGACCGTCTCACAAAAATTATTATGAAAATTCTAATACTTTCACTTTCAAAAGAAAAACGTATTACTTTTTTTTTTTTTATCTTTGAGCATGATTCGATTGCGTAGACTATATAATTATGGATACGATACTTGAGTAAGATTTGGATTTATTCTATAACTTTTTATTCATGGCCTTGAGCTTCTGATTGAATTTTATTGATGAATCTTCAAGCAATAACACTAATTTATAGAGTTGTCAATATCAAATCGCTAAAGTAAGATTCCCATTAGAATTACTCGATGTTTTAACCTTTTAGCAATCGTAGCTCATTCTATCGGAAACTACAATTCATTTCCAAAGAGAAACTTTTTGGAAAATAAAGTGATCAAAGAATATTTGTTTTAACCATGACCTCTACCTAAAATGTAGTTAAATCCTTTGACATAGCCTCATAATCTTGTTATTGGCTCAATACCATGGGCCAATTTTATGATAATACTGGAGATTTATTCACTGCTGTTAAATAATTGACACGTGTCAAAGTTTTTTTTTTTTTTTTTAAAATAAACTTTGAAAAAAAAATTTATTATCAATTTTAGTTTGGTTAAACAACTATATAATTAGCTAATTCATGCCTCTGCTGTTCCCGTCGCTAGTTATTTTTTTCCTTGAAATCATTTTTCTTTAAAATATATCATTAGTTAATATAAATTAAAAAATGTATAAAAAAAACTTACTCTAACACTAATATATATTCTTATTCTCATCACTTACATTAGCACTTTCATCAAAACTTCTTCTGCGACTTTTTTCTCCAGATACGATTTGGAAACATATAATTTTTTATTTTTTTAGCCAAATTTTAGGTTTTGTAAATTTAGTAAAAAAAAAATTTAGAATTGCTTGTGACACTATCTATACCTTTTGTCATGATCAAATGTGTGCTCTAGAATGAAAATCGATAAGGGACTTTCATTTTTTTAAAAAAATTAACTATACTTTATATATTTAATGCATAATTTATTTTGTGTATTATATATAAAGATTATTTTCAACTATGTAAATTATCACAATAAATATGTAAACTTGTATTTTTTTAGTATTGGAAAATCTATATTTTATTTTAATTTATTAGATTCTAATATATATGAAATGCTAACATTTCCAAGTTTTCTCTTAATTGTTTGTTTTAAATTTGATGGTTAACGATCGAGAAGAATGTGATGTGTCGAATGTTGATCAGAAAAAGTATACATCCACGATTGAAGAATTTGAACAAAGGTAAGCAGTTGATCAAAACCATTAAAAATATTGATGATGCGTATATATCTATTATATTGTGAATATGCACACAGTAAATGTTTTAGTGATCGAAGAGGAAAAGAAGAATATTTTAGTGGTTCTAAAAATTTTTATATGAAAGAGTTTGGGTGCTCATCTCATGGAGTAAATGATGAAAAGCAGAGTATAAATAATAATAGACCGTTGTATCAGAACTTAGAAACAAGAACCAAATGTAAGGTGAGATTAAAAATTCGAAGGAAAAAAATGAAATTTGGAAAGTGACGATTTTTGAAATTGAACATAATCATGAATGGTTGATGAAAGCCAAAGATATTTACTAAGATCCGCTCGTAAAGTTTCACATGCTCAAGGTGAAACTTTAAGAGCAATGTCAGAAGCTGAGATAAAACCTTCTAGTGTGTTGTCATATATGGAAAAAGAATCAAATGGAGTGGAGAATTTAACCTTTATTCGAAAAGATGCTTATAATTATTTGAATATTGTGACAAAGGGGCATTCAAGAGTTGAAAATGGTGATGCTTTTGAGTTGATGTGGTATTTCAAAACCAAATCAAATTATGATTTGTCTAATTTGTCTACAGATATAGTCGAGCTAGAGTTGATTATGAGTACTTTGGTGATGTGATTTTTTTTAATAGGACTTATCAGACTAATATATATAATTTGATATGTGTTCCATTTGTTGGCATAAATCATCATAGAAATAATATGATGTTTGGGTTAGCTTTTATGTCTGATGAGAGAGACTTCGTTTCAATAGTTCAAAACATTTCTTGAATCTATGAAAGGAAAATAACCAGAAACAACTTTTACCGATTAATGTCAAGCAATAATGAATGCTACTGAATCAGTGTTTCCCGGTTCACAACATCACATTTGCCAATGGGACATTTCAAAAAATCCTCCATCGCATTTAGGTAGTCTGAACGTCAATCCTGCATTTAAAGGCATTTTTACAAAATGTATGCAATTTTGTGATTCTGAAGAATAATTTGATATAATGTGGGTAAAAATGATTAATGATTTTGGTCTTCAAGATCATTCATGGCTTAAGACAACACACAAATTAAGGCACCAATGGTTAATGACATTCAATTCTGACAATTTTTGTTGTGGGGCTTTAAGCTACTTCTAGAAGTGAGTCTACAAATTTTGTTTTGAAAGACGGGGGGAGAAAATTTTTTACTTTATTTGAGTTTGTGAAAAAGTTTGAAGTAATTAAAAAACGGTGACAGATGAATGAAAATGAAGAAGACTATAGATACCGACATAAAATGTCTTCGATTGTAGTGAAAAATCAGCCATTGTTGCAACATGCTACATCTGTTTACACACTTGAAATTTACAAAATATTAGAAAAGAAGTTGGTGAATTCTTTGAACATTGATTTTGATTCTTTACATTCATTATATGACGATCCGTTGAAGTTTGATGTAAATCTCTTCGACAATCAGAACGAATTCGAAATGTTATGTTTGATGAAGAAAATAATGAGATCGAATTAATGCACTTGTCATTATTTTGAAATGGCTGGAGTCTTGTGTAGACACATATTGTTTGTTTTAAATTTATAAATATGCATGAGATATCAGCAAAATATATAAAAATGATATGGACAAAGCGATAAGAAATAGGGTATAGTAAAGTGAAAAATCTAATGTGGAATGTGAGCAAGAGTCTGATGTTGTGTACAAAAATCAAATGATGAGGCTTTGTTATGATCTTGTCACCAAAAGTCTGGTTCATGCTAATGTGAAAAAAATTGACAAGAAGAAGTCTTCAAGGCCTTTCTATAGAGGTAAATGAGATGTTTGAGAACTTGGACTTAAATGATGAGATTATTGTTGGTGAAGATGGTCGTGACATGGATCGAATATTTATGTGTGATCCTTCTTTTGTTAAAACAAATAGAGTTAAAAACTCTTTTATGACAAGTCATTGGGATTCAAAAGGGAAGAAAAGAAAAAGTCACACTATCTCAATTTTATATTTTAGTTATATTGTGAATTATTTGATTTTATATTATTTTAAAAGATAACACTTTAACCTCCATATTGTTTTAAAAATATACTTTTATATTTTGTAGAAATGAGGGTGAAAAGTATAACATGTGTGATAAAGAACTCTCAACAGGCGAGAGATAAATTTTCTATTGGAGCAACAAGTCATAATTTATTTCATGCCAATCAAATTCAAACTCAAGAAATGTCTCCTACTTTTATGCTTTGGTCATTTTAAGTATCATATTCAACTCCATCATTGAGCACTCTAATACACTGTAAGTAAATTTTTTTTATTGTAGGTATACATGAATAAATTCATTGATATTAGACTCATAAATTGATTATTAAGGAACATGGATTTCATAACAACTTTAATGAATTCAGTCAAAATTTGAAGCAAAATTCAAGTCATAACTTTTCAGGTTTTTGTTTTATGCATTTAGATTAAATGAACACTTTATTACGTGAAGTAGTAATTAATTATTGTAAATCGGATGTATTTCTTATAGAATGCTTGGAAACCTTGATGTTGTGGGGACATCGTTTAGAGATTTTGGGCTACAATGCTTGAACATGTCTTTTGTTCATTCGGAATGAAAATGTTTGCAACTTCAATTATTTGTTGAGAGACCTATCATGTTTTTGGTATTTCATGTACGATTTATGGTATCATGTTTTTATGTGATTTTGATTCACATGCTTTATACTTTATTGAAGAAACATGATTTTATATTTTGGATATGCTTAAAATTTTTATATTGTTAAAGTAGAAAAGGCAAGAGATATATTTTTATTATTTAAGTATAAGTTTTAATGTCCAAAATAGAAATTGAATAAATATATAAACAAGCTATGCAATTTTGAAGCTTTAAGTAATTGTATATCTTATACTGTAGCATTTACAATGACTAGAGTAATTTTTTTAGCATTTATAAATGGGTAGAATATATATTTTTATATAAATTTGTTATAATAATTAAACTTTAAAATATTTATTTTTGACATTCTATATGATTTTACCACAAAAATAAGAATAATAGAAGTGAAAATTTTAAATCTCAACGTAAAAGTTTTACAATGAAATAAAAAAATCATATAATTTTTAAATATAAAATATTAAGTTTTAAAAATTGATAATAATAATAATAATAATAATAATAATAATAATAATAATAATAATAATAATAATAATAACATGGCACATGTTAAATACATAATATAAAGAAACGAAATGAGTTTGATGGTTAGTTTGTTTGATTATGGTTAAAGTACCGTCAAACGCAATAATAATAATAATAATAAGACATGTGTAAGAAAAATAAATAAGTGTACTACACTTGGTATAGGATAAAATTGGCCCAATACTGTGCAAGTAAATATTTTTTATATGTTATAAATATCTTACATCAAATATTATAATTAATAATGAATGATTTACAAAATCCAACAATATTATATCACCTTATAGACAAAACTTTTTGAAATTGTATATTTCTTGAGTTTATAATCTAAAATTAGTGTTCTAGTTGAGAGTCGCATAACAAAAGAGACGACCTAGAGAAAACTGTCATCATATCATGAAACAAATACTAAATATGCATTGAGTAGGTCTTTTGTGAGACGGTCTCACGAATCTTTATCTGTGAGACAGATCAACCCTACCGATATTCACAATAGAAAGGAATACTCTTAACATAAAAAGTAATACTTTTTCATGGATGATCCAAATAAGAGATCTGTCTCACAAAATACAACTCGTGAGACCGTCTCACACAAGTTTTTGTCATATGCATGATACATACACTAAATATGACAGCTATGTCGATATGTTCGTGGGTAATTACAATGATGCCCGAACTCCAGAAAGGGAGGAAGAACACTAGAAAATAATTCTTAAGCAAATGATATAAGCCTTTCATCTATTCGGGAATTTAAATACATTAGTTCATTCTTGTAGCATTTGTGCTTCCAGGTGATTTGTAACATAATTTTGCTGTCAAGCTGGCTCTCTACTAGCACGAATCTCTCATCATCATGTTGTTTATCGAATATTAAAACTATTAAAAACCGACTAATTAAATAATCTAATAAACAAGTATTTTTTTAGATGATATCTTTCTTGAATTTATATAGCGTGCGGTCACGATTATTGAATGTAATAAACCATGTGAAGTCCAAGATGTCGAGTGATTCAAATTTACACCATGCATAAAATTTTCCGCAAATGATATTTTGACATTCAATTGAACCAAAGTAACGCTTGGTCAACAATGAGGCCAATAAGTAGGGGTGTCAATTCCGGTGGGTTAGGTCGGGTTGAGCATTAATAATATTCAAAAATTGTCCAACCCGAATCCGAGTCAACTCGAAAACTCTCAACCCAAACCCGAATCAACCTGATTTTGAATTTTTTTAAAGAAAATTAAGTAAAATTAAAACATATATATAATTTAAACACATAATAACAAAATCTCCTTCATATATATAATTTAAATTTGAAAATCTAATTGTAGAAAAATAAATTATATTTACTAAATCAAATAAAAAATTGTTTAAAAAATAAAAAATGTTCAAAATAAATATTAAATTATGAAAATTTATAATATAAATATACAATAAATATTTTTTCAGACATATAATATATAAAAATGTAGGCAATATTTATAAATTATATTTTTTTAAAAAAAATAAAATTTTTGGATCAACCCGGGTTAACCCAACCCAACCCGATCATTTTTTTCGGGTCAGCTAACGGGTCCAACACGATCTGACCCGAACCCGAAAACCCCAAACCTGATTTTTTTCGGGTTGAACCGTTTCGCATTGATAGGTCGTGTCTGATTTTGACACCTTTGATGAGAAATTACACCGAAGCGATGACGATCACGATGATAATATAGTATCGAAAATGTTGCGGAATAAAATAATCAACAAGAACACAAAGATTTATGTGGTTCACCCAAGATAGGCTACGTCCACGGATCACCGCAATTTTTATAACTTGAAGAAATATTACAACAAGTGTATACACCAATACACTCAATATTTCTCACTCCCAACCCGAATATAGCGAGAAAACAATTTCTCTAACTCACACAAGAGAATTCCACCATTCAAGAAAAAAAATGCACTCTTTTTTCTATACACTTTCTTTTTATCAAAGCTGAAAAGCTTTTTTATTTTGGGATACAAAAAGCAAATAAGGAAGGCTCAATTTATAACAAATTTCTAAGCCAACATCGAAAAAATTCCAGATGTGGGATTCCAATTTCCTGAATTGTTTATTCAGCCTGAGCCCCAATTTTATATCCACTTGCCTAACAACCTTTACAAAGAATTTAATTTTATGTCAAGACATTTCATGAAAATTTTAATATGTTCCAAGAAAAATTGGAGTAGTTTTGTGAGGAGAAAAATTTATTTTATCATAATTATTTCTGGGAAAACATATAAAATGAAAATAAAATAAAATTTATAAACCAAAAGGTATCCAATTTCATTAATCCTTGTGCAGAGTTTGGAAGTCTATTTGCTGCATCGCGGGTCAATAAAAAAATATACGATCCATTTAAAATTTAATTAAATAAAATGGATTTTGACTTTTTTAAATTGAGAAAAAGGAGTTGAATATGTTAGTTAGGTAAGATCATAAATTAGCTCATTAATTAGTTAGTTAGATTTCACCTGGGTCGAACTCGTTGTTTGGGTCGAGCTCGACCCACTCTTCAGACTCTCGACCCAGGTGTGAAGAACACGACCCAAGTGGGTCGAGGTGCTGGGTCGAACTCTTCAAAAGAAAAATAAAAAAATAAAAATAAAAAAATAAAAATAAGAGTGGGTCGAGCTCACTCTTTTAATTTTTTTTTTAAATAAAAAAATAAGAAGAGGGGGTCGAGCTCTCACTCTTCTAGTTTTTTTTTATTTTATATATACACACACACACATACACACATATTACCCTTCTTATTGTGGGTAAATGATTTTATAAATGATACATATAATTTGTATAGCTCGACCCACTCTTCTTAATTTGTATAGATTTCATAAATGATACATATTATTTGAACTTTTAACAAATTGATAGAATAACATAAAAGTGGGTCGAGTTGAGAAGGTTTGGTCAAGTTGTGTGGGTTGGGTCGAGTGAGTGGAGTTTGGGGTTTGGTTTAGGGTTTGGTTTAGGGTTTAGGTTTTGGGTCGATTTTGGGTCGAGTGGATAGAGTTGGTGGATTTTGAGCTTTTGATATTATATATAATTGATATTTATGATGATCTATTTAAATATAATTAGAATGTATATTGTTGGGTGCAATAATTGTCCCTGCTTGGTAGAGCGTTCGAACCGTGGTACTTGAGTTGCTGTACGTTTTAAAAGATTTGAGTTGCACCATTACCACCAGCTATAGCTTTTGGTAAAACGGTAAGCACTCGGTCCTACATATATGAAATATATAAAAAATTTATAATTATGTAAACATTTTAATACGAGTTATATATTATAATTTAAGTAAGTTGTTAAAAAATTCATATCAATAGTGGAAACTTATTTTAAAAATGTATCATTTAGTCGAGCAATGTGAGTTCAATATCGACTGAATGTTTTAATGTATCTAAAATTCATATCAAATTTCATAACAATTGTGGAATCTAAAAAATTCATAACAAATTTCACTCCAACATATCCAATCGAATGAATGTTTAATGTTTCTCAATGGGTCGAGCTTCCATGTTATTCGTGTACTGAACGTGGGTCGAGCTACCTCCAAAAACTCCACTTTGGGTCGAGCTCGACCCAAAACCCCAAGTTGTTATATATCGAAATTTTCACAACCCTCTCAAAATTGAAATATACTATTAAAAAAGTTTTGGGTTATAATCAATTAAAATTTTGAAAAAACTTTAATTGTAGGTACATATGTTAACCCAAATTGAAATCAATTAAAATTTACAGCAATGCAATGTCCATTCTTCAGACCTATGTCGAGCTCGACCCAGGTGTGAGTTGTGAAGAGCTCGACCCAAGCTCTTCACAAAATGTGAAGAGTTTGTAAAGAGCTCTTGGGTCGAGCTCGATCCAAAATAAGAGCTTGACCCACTTCGACCCAATTTTTTTAAAATTTTAATGTTTTGTTTCGTCGATCCGCGTCGTTCCACCGATAACACGGCGTTTTCTATATACGTAACGACGATCCAAAGTATCAACGTTCACACCCCGGAACTTCGTCAAAGTGAGCCTCGTTTTCGTTCCGGAACGACCATTCCAATACCGTTTCTGTAAACCATGATAGAAATGAGTCGTGAAAATTTTAACTTTTTTCATTTAAATTTTATTAAATATAAAATTAAAATATACTAATAAAAAAATTAAATTTTAAATAAAAGATACAAAAACAAATTACTCTCCACTCTATTTTATTGAATAAACACTTGCAACACTACCTTTTTCCTCATTTCCCCGCTGCATCGCTATCCTAAGACAATGGAGGTGTCATCTGTGCTTGGAAATGGCTATCAATCAGTGCTATGTCTCCCGAAAACCCGACCCATCAAGAATTCTCCACCCATTACCGCCTTAGCAGTGGTGCCTCCGCCGCGGCGGACAGCCTCGACCTCAACTAGCACTGGGAAACAAGGCGAAGTTAGAACCCAGCCCACGAATTCTTCCACACGTTTTTCTGGGAATCATTCGGCTTCTTATAAAATCAGACAATCCGCAATTCTTGAGGTTCTACAGACTTCTGATTTGGCACCTGCTCTTTTGAGGTTTGTTTGACTCAGTTTCTGTTCAATGTGAAGCTATCTTACACTGTGTTTTGAACTTAATTGTGTGGTATTTTGTGCCAATACTTGTTATGTTTGTCTTTTCGATTGGACTAAGAGATAACAGTTTCAATTTTAGTGGTACTGTTCTCCTCCGGGAGCTCGAGCATTAGCCAAACATATTTCTAATTCCATGTTATCAAATCATTAGATTACTAGCTCGAATCCTGCAATCCCTTCTCGTTTTGGGTATAAATTCGGTGGCCAGGCTTGCTATTGTTGGATTACTTTCCGAGAGTTTGCGTTTCTTTCCATTTGGTTATGAATTTTCTCGGTTGTTTTCTTGGGGGAATAGAGTTTAAATTTCATTTTACAGTCTTGTTAACGTATCTGCTTTAGTGCTAATCATCAACAAGCATGATGACATATTGTTTCGTATGCTGATGAGCTAACTATTGGGTTGATTGAGATTTTATACTCTCTTCATTACTTTACTGAAGCTTTGAAATATCTGTAATATGTGGCTAGTATGTTGGAGTCATTTGCTTGGTTGGGGCATCAAATAAGTTGAAATTTTGATTTTCTGCTGACCTGGAGGGTGGCTAAAGCTTACTTTTTTTTTCTTTTGCGTACAGAAGTTAGAGAAAGGAGAAAATGATAAAATCGGAAATGAGCAATATGTTCATTGTGTAAAATCTTTTCTCACAGAATACAATTAAGATCATTCCTATTTATAGATCACTATTACTAATATAAAATTGACAGACATATTAAATCTTGTTAGGTTGTTATAACAAGCGAATATTCCTTTTACGAAGGAGAAAACTTTATATACTAAATTCTTGTTCAGAAACTCTCGAATCTTCATGAGTTTGGGCTGAAGTATTCCTATGTTTGTCATGGGCTTGAGCTAGACATGTATTAACCATTTGGGCTGGAACATATCTACATTTGTCATGGGCTTGTTCCTTAACTTTCCCCCTCAAGCTGAGTGGGGTTTTGGAGATCACGCTGAGCTTGCCGCGGAATCGATTGAACGTAATTGCTGATAATGGTTTTCTCAAGACATCCGCTGTTTGATCATAGGACGGAACAAATTGAACACTGAGCAATTTGGAGGCAACCTTCTCACGTACAAAATGGATATCTAACTTCAGATGTTTAGTTTTAGCATGAAGGATAGGATTTGCACTTAAAGCAATTGTACTGACATTATCACACTACAGTATAGGAGTGCCCTAACAACAAAAGCGAGTTCTGTTAAAAGAGATTGAATCCATGAAAATTCTGAAGTTGCATTTTCAAGACTACTATACTCCGCCTCCGTACTAGATGAAACCACAGATTTCTTTTTAGAACTCCATGAGATTGGAGAATTTCCAAAGAACCAGCAGAACCCGGAAGTAGACCTCCGATCATTTGGATCGTTCCCCCAATCTGCATCACAATAACCATGAACAAAGAGATTGGACGATGCTGTCAAACTAATGCTAAAATCCATGGTGCAATTAAGATACCTGAGAACTCTCTTAACTGCCTTCTAATGAGTAAGAAGAGGAGTTTGCATAAACTGACATACTCGATTGATACTGTATGCTATATCCGGTCTTGTAATGGTCAGATACTGTAGAGCTCCTATGGTGCTTCGTAAATGTAACATCCTCAAAAGGATCTCCATCTTTGAAAGAAAGTTTCACACCTGTGGACATCGGCGTTGGCAATGGATTGGCATTTTTGTTTTTACCAGCAAATCCTTGCGAACTTCAATTCCCAAAAAATATGTCAAGTCTCCAAGATTCTTAAGAGAAAACTGCTTGTCCAGATAACAAATAATCTGCTTAATCTAAGCTTGATCATTGCCTGTGATCAAACCACGCTCGAGGGGCTTGTTTAAGCCCATAAATTGCTTTATCCATCTTGCAAACTAAAGGAGTAGCACCATCTTGAACCTCATATCCCGGAGGTTGTAGCATATAGACAGTTTCTGTTAAAGAACCATTCAAAAAAGCGATATTAACATCAAGTTGCTGAATAATCTAGCTTTAGAAACAATAATAGTTACAACCATACGAATAGTCGTTGGTTTAACAATTGGACTAAACGTTTCAGTGTAATCCAATCCCGGTGTTTGCGTTTACTCTTTAGCCTCAAGTCTCGCTTTATGTCATGCAATCGACCCATCAGGATTTATTTTTTGTTTATAAACCCATCGACTACCAATTATTGGCGTAGCAGAAGGAAGTGGAACTAACGACCATGTATGATTTTTCATCAGCGCACTATATTCAGAATCCATAGCCTTAACTCAATCTGGACTTTTCTTTTCATCCAAAACTGTCTGTGGTTCTGAAATGGTGGAGAATAGAGCACCAAGAACCTTGGGTTTATAAACTCCAGCTTTAGATCTAGTAACCATAGGATGGTTATTCACAGGGAACAAGGCTGATCTCTCCTCTTCAGTAGGACCAGCAGAATTAGATGAGGTAGTATGAGAGGCTGGTCTTAAAATTGAAGACCAAGACTAGATGGGACAGCTGTAGAAGGAACATAGTTTGAGGTTGCGGAACGGATGGATCTAATAGAAGGTTGTGAGTAAGAGGAAAGAAATGGAAGATAAAGTGGAGAAGAAGAGAGACACTGAGTTTGTGAACTCTCAGAATTTTCTAAAGTACTTTGAGCAAACGAAATGATGTTTCATCAAATCTAACATGCCTTGAAATAAATATGCGACCATCTCGACTAAGACACTTGTATCCTTTATGCTTATCACTGTAACCAAGAAAAGTGCAGGGTGTTGATCTGAATTTAAGTTTATGGTGATTATACGATCGTAAGCAAGGAAAACACAAACACCCAAAGATTCGAAGTAAATAATCATCGACTTTTTTATTATATATTTTAGTATGAGGTATTTCACCTGAAAGAGCTGAAGTGGGGAGTCTATTAATGAGAAACACAACAGTTAAGAAAGCATCATCCCAAAATTGAAGAGGCGTGGAAGCATGAGCTAATAGAGTAAGACCAGTTTCTACAATATGGCGATGCTTTTGTTCTACAACCCCATTTTATACGGACAAGAAACACGATGATTTTGGAGAAATGGTGTTAAAGATCTGAATCCCCCCTCCCCAATCAATTTGTAATGCGGTTATTTTTGTGTTAAACTGAACTTCGACTTGAGTGTTAAATAATTGAAATACTCGACTTACTTCAGATTTACGTTTAAGAAGATAAATCCAAGTAAAACGAGCGTAGGCATCAACAAAGCTAACATAATAACGATAACTAATTCGAGATGTTGTATGTGAGGGTCCCCATATGTCTGCATAAACTAATTCAAAAGGTGTAGAAAAAGACGTGTGAAACAAATCAAAAGGAATTTGAAGACTTTTTCCCAGGTGATAAGAACACAAATTGAAAATTTCATTTTTAGGAAAAGGAACATTACACTGAGACAAAATTTGTTTTAACAGTGGAAATTGTAGGGTGGCCTAACATAAGAGGCCACTGTTTTAGGGAATGAGAAGTGTCTTCGATTTGTGTGCAGTGTGTTTCCGAGCAACTGGAATTTCTCGAAGAGGAAGAACCAGCATGAAAACAAGTGGCTGGATCTTCATGAAACGGCAGAGGCTGACCGAGATTGAATTTATATAGTTCTTTATGCAAACTCCCTCGAAGAAGCACCGTGAGTGGCTTGATCCTTCACAAGGCAAAAAGTAAAATGAAATTCAAAGAAAACATTATTGTCACGAGCTAACGTGCTGACCGACACTAATAAGATTTTTGATTATTTGTGGGACTCGTAAAAGATTTTTGAGAATAAAAAATCTAGATGAAGAGGACCAAAAATTCAAGTGTCTTGAGTGAGAGATGAACAGACCTGCTCCGTTTCCAATGTGAATTGTACCATTACCCTAGTAGTCTGAGACAAGAAAGAGATTTGTTAAGATACCATTAGGCCAAAAGCTATAGCTGTTAGCTAAGGTGCAATTTTATTTCCTTATACTTGTGGCAACGTAGAATGCACCTATACTTGGGTGTTAATGGGTCGGGCTGTTAGGCCCATGAGTCTGGGGAGGTGCGTGTTTATCTGCTGGTGCTGGCTCATATCTTAGAGATCAGTCTTACCTTTTTCCTACCGTTGGCTCTGTCCCCAGCAGGGACAATATTATCCGTTAAGATCTAGTGTCAATCCTTTATGGCTCACTTAGTCAACCAGGTCAAGCGGCGCAACGTCAGCAGCTTGACGTATGTGAACTTCCCAGGAGGTCACCCATCCCAATACTACTCTTACTCATGCACGCTTAACCCAACAAAATTGCTCAAGACATTTGTAACATGGTGCGATGCTCCCGAGTCCAAAAACCACCAATCATCCATTGGTGGTTCACATGTCGAAGAAGCTGCAGCAGCAACTGGAGACCGCTGCCTATCATTATGCAAGCTTTGGGGATCATGAGAAGGAGGACCTCTAGATGATCGACGATAGGGAACAAAATCCACATCAAACCGATAGTAGGATTTTTCAGCAATGTGCCTAGAAATACCACATATTTGACACACCGCGCGACCAGAATTGGGATTCTGACCTCGACGACCTCCTCGAGTTTTCTTGCCACGTCCACGACCTCGAGGGGAAAAACCAGAATTCGGAGGATGAAAATGAGGTTTCTTTGGTGGTTGAAACACAGTAGCATTGACAGAAGAAGATGATGTATCAACAACAGGGGAATATGATTCAATCCTCCCTTCATGAGCTAATAGAAGTGTAGCAACATCGGACATGGCGAGAGATTCCACTTTAGAGGTAACATGGACAACAATAGAGTCATACTCAAGTCTAATTACTCCAAGCACATGAAGAATCTGATCATCTTCAGAAAGAGGGTGACCACAGACTGCCAGAATATCAATGTAATGCTTCATTTTACCCAAGTAATCTTTCATGGAGAGATTACCCTTTGTTAATGTTTTCAAGCTGTAGTTTATATTGCATCACCTTGGCTTTAGATCGAGAGGCTAAAAGACTCGACACCCTTGACCATAACTGAGTGGAAGTTAAACAACCGATCCATCTGCCTTTGAACACCTTCAGACGTGAAGGCTAAAAGGAAGGAAAATAAAAGCTGTTCTTGGTGACACCAAGTGATAAAGTTCGAATCAAACATCTCTGCCCCTTTATCATCGATGAGAACTTGGGGAGGGACGGGAGGATTAGCAAGAATAAACAGCTTGAGACCCAACCCACGAATACCAGAATGGACATGCAAATCCCATAGGAGATAGTTGTCGTCGGTGAGTTTGACTGAGTTGATTTGGTTTGCAAGGTTGATGATAGGGACGTTGTTGCCACCAGTGGACTGTGCGTGGGTGACCGATTCATCAAAGGATGTGGCTTCCGCCATTGGCTCTCTGATACCAAGTTAGAGAAAGGAGAAAATGATAAAATCGGAAATGAGCAATATATTCATTGCATAAAATGTTCTCACATAATACAATAAAGATCATTCCTATTTATTGATCATCATCACTAATATAAAATTGAAAGACCTAATAAATCTTGTTAGCTTGTTATAACAAGCGAATATTCCTTTTAGTAAGGAGAAAACTTTATCCACTAAATTCTTGTTCTGAAATTCTCGAATCTTCATGAGTTTGGGCTAACGTATTTCTACATTTGTCATGGGCCAGAGCTAGACATGTATCAACCATTTGGGCTGGAACATATCTACATTTGTCATGGGCTTGTTCTTTAACTAAGGGAATACATTGAATTTTGTACTCAATATTTTAATGTTGTTTTGTGATGGAGCTTGCACGTTCAATATTTACTTTACCAAGGATTATTTTCTCGAAGATAACATGTCCTATACCCACTTAAATGGTGTACTCTCATGTATAAATAGATGAAGGCTTTTGCATTCACAGAGTTTGCATATCCATGTCCTATTAAATGAAATTTCGATCTTTACATGGAGAGATGACATCAGTTTCTGTACAGATTAGGAGAAGTGTTGAAAGCACAAGACCTGAATGTTGTTTTGCGTCATTTTGGGGAGCTAAAGAGATGGAAGGATCTTTCTCAGGTCTCATGGAGTAATATAAGATAAAGTTTCATATATTTTGAGATGTTTGCTGAACTGAATCGCATAGTTTGCCCCATGCTTTTCGTGCAAGGCACACATAATTCTCTCAAGGTCACTTAGACTGTTAAATGTTTCCTGTCCCCATTTCTTTTCTTGTTTTGACCTGAATCACATAGGTTTGACCCATGCTTTTCATGTAAGGTGCATCGATAATGTTCTCTCAAGATTACGTACGACACTCAAATATTTACACTTCCCATTTACTCTCTAAATATGGTTTTGATACTATTAAAAGTACATGATAAAAAAAATCATCCCTGCATCTTTTAGATTAAAGAATTTTGAAAATCTCAGTTCAAGCAATGTTGAAATTGAAAACTATGTTGGTGTTAAGAATAGAAATTTGATACGAACATAGATGATTAATTTGTGCTTAAAATTAACCCATCTAGAAGTAAAAAAAGTATCGCTTTTGTATGGAAACTATTTTGACAATACCCATTTCAGAAGTGAAAGAGATTAAAAACTTTTATAAATTAAATACAATAATCCTTGGAATACATCCATCTTTTATACTTTCAGATACAAATCAAAATTCCATGATTTTGGTTATAAAAATCAATCTATATCTATTTACAGTCCTACCAAATATAAAGGATTTGATCTAATCTAATTTAAATATTTCTTCACTCCCCCTCAAGCTAAACTATAGATGTTTATGAGGGCAAGCTTGCTCTGTCAGTCCTTCGGTGAGTAAATCTGCTGGTTGTTGGGAAGTAGGGACATATTCAATGTCAACTATGATTTCAAACCGAACTCGAGCAAAAAAATTTAAAAATTTAGAGCTTCGAATCGAGTTCGAACTCAAATATACTTATTTCGATCCGAATTCGAACCCTAAATTTTTACTAATATTCGGCTTGATTCGGTTTGTTTACACCCCTACCTATGACTATGAGGTTTCGTTGATCAATTTTAGTCATTTTTCTCAAACTTATATAATTAAATGACTAATATCGTTGTTAAATTTTTATAGTTACATTGTTAAAAATACGTGCATGTCCCAGTGAATTTTTAATTGACTCAAAAAAATATATATAGGACTAAAAAAGTCACAATTCAATACATACATACATGACTAAAATTGACATTTTGCCTATAAAAACTTAGGTTTCAAACGAAAATTTTAAGACCCATGCCTACATTTAGTATTGTCCTCCGAGATAATGTGGAGTTTGTATATATAACTCAAAGCTTAAAGAACAAGTGTTGTGATTGGGTTCAGAAAACGGATTGGGAACATAAGTATTTTTCAAGTAAAAAGTCGTAATCTGTATGTCTGTAGGTGAAATAATTATTTTACACATCTTGATCAATGATTTCTTAATTGCTTTAGAAAATAACATTAGAATAAGACAGATTTAAGAGTCTCCAAATTCTAATTTAGTTTCCATGTTTGTGCTTTGCTTTATGTAACTATGCATGACCTATATTGCCTAGGGAATGACATGGCCATTCTGTTATTTTGGTATTTTAATCAGTTATTTGCATTTAATTTGGTATTTTATCTCTGCGCAGTTGTTTGATTGGATGGAGCAACATGGTAAAACCAACAGTGCATCTTACAGCAGTTATATAAAGTTTGTAGGGAGGGGTTCTAATTCGATGAAGGCCATTGAGATATACAGTAATATTAAAGATGAGACCATGAGGGGAAATGTCTCAGTTTGTAATTCCACTCTTTATTGTTTAATAAAGAGCGGCAAGATTGAGAGTAGCTTTAAGCTTTTTAATCAAATGAAGGGGGCTGGTTTGGTTCCTGATATTGTGACGTATAGTACGGTATGCACCTTATTCTCAGCTCAATCTGTTGGTATTCAAGTGGAGAAGTTTTGCAAATCGCATTTCCATGTATATTATCCACAACCTTCTCTGTGGATAATATATTATTCTTATCATGTATGTGTAGTTCCACAGCTCCTTTGAATTTGTGAACTGCGAAATGCGCTGATTATTGAAGTAACGTGATTGTATCACTGTTTTGACATAGAGGTGTCATTGTAATTTTACTGTATCTTTTTGGTGGGAGTGGCGGGATCATGTCAAGTTTTTGGAACTGGCATCGCAGTATTAATATGTAATATGATTACTATACTATTAAGAAGTATTAATTTTTTGGATAGATATGACTCAAAAGCAAAAAACATATAGGTAAAACCCAAATAGATAATGGTGCTAATTGAGCCGTAGATTATGAGCTTAATGATTCAAAGCTCTCATGAGATCTCGTTGAGATTGATGGCCCCTTAAAGAAAATCTGCCTCTGTTCTGCTCTTATTTCTATCCTTGTTTTGTGCAATTTTGTAGTTTTTTCATTTAATCCAATGCGAACAATGTTTGCATCTTTAGCTACTTGTGGGATGCGCCAAAGTTAAAGGTGGTTACTCTAAGGCAATGGAATTGATTCAGGAAATTAAGTCTCAAGAGTTGCATATGGATATTGTAATGTATGGAACATTGTTGACAGTTTGTGCTGCAAACAATCTGCATGAAGAAGCAGAAAAATACTTTGACGCGATGAAGAGTGAAGGTCATTCTCCCAATGTCTTCCATTACAGCTCTCTGCTTAATGCATACGCTGTTGATGGCAACTATAAGAAGGCCGATGAGTTGATTCACGAGATGAAATCTGCAGGATTGGAATTGAATAAAGTGAGTTTCTAAGTCTGTCCTTGACCGGTTAACAAAATCCTTTTCTATTTGTATGGGTTAATCACTTTAACATGCTAATTAGGATGTACAGAATAGATGGAACTTTATACAGTATGAATATGACATTTCAGATTTGTAAGCTATACGGAAACCATGGTGAGGCCATTCTTATAAGAATGCTCGTACCTCAAATTCAATAAATGCGAGAAAGAGAACATCCACATTTTGTCAATTTTGCTGAAACTATGTTTGCTTCCCCTATTGCAGGTTATTTTATCAACACTGCTAAAAGTTTATGTTAAAGGAGGATTGTTTGAGAAATCAAGAAAACTACTGGATGAACTGCAAGCTCTAGGCTATGCTGAAGATGAGGTAATCATTCATTGACTTCACGCGATTCCTTTATAATTTAAAATGATGACCCTTTGTCTCCGTGTCTGTCTGAAATTTGTTTTCTGTATTTTGTTCTCCTGAATATGTACTTTACAAATGGCTTGTTAATTATCTGATAAGAGAACTTTACCCTACCAGCAAGGTTAAGAAGAGTTGACAAGAGGCACTTGAAAAATCATATGCATATGATATTATGATCATTCTTGTTTTCTTTTATGCTAATCTATATATATATATATATATATATATATATATTTCCATTTTTTGGTCTCTAAATCAGTTAATGTGTATTTGGAACTTAAAAGTAAACTGAAGATAAAAGGCCTACAGTGCCTAGAAAACAACTCCATATCAAATTAATGCCATCAACGTGTATTGACATGAAAATAATAATCATTTTAATTTAAAGGAAGTCTTTTATATATTTACCTTCTAAATTGACAATGCTATGGATGAAGTAAACTATCCAAAACCTTTCTTATCCTTTTTCTGTCAATTCCACTAAACTGATCTATATGGAGTTATGAGCTAAATTTTATATTCCTATCACGCCATTTTTACTTTACTTTATGATAGGACTTTTGCTCAATACCTGTCTGTTACTACTTTCCAAAATATTTTCTATAGTTTTAGCAGGTGACCATCTTTAATCAAAACCCATTCTCTGCAGAGGCCATACTGTTTGCTGATTGATGGACTTGCAAAGTCTGGGCAACTGACGGAAGCCAAACTAATTTTTGATGAAATGAGGCAAAAAGAAGTGAAAAATGGTACTTTTTTTTTAAAAAAATTATAGTTTTTAGCTGGAATCTTTTTGTTACAGGCGGTATATTGTCTGTATCCCGTTCTTCTTAATAATCAGAAAGGTATTAAATTACATGTTATTTCTTTAGTATATAGATTACTTCTATATGTTTAATGTGCAACTCCCGATGACTTTAAAACTGGTCGAAGAATACAATGTTTTGTGACACTGATACTCAGAAACCTCACTCAGTAATACAGTACTTCTGAGTACTAATATCTCCTTGATTCTTTTGGTAATATAAATACACATCTTTTTTTACTCAAGTGACACTGCTTATATTTTTCGCTCAAAATATGCAGATGGTTACTCCTACAGTATTATGATTTCAGCATTTTGCCGAAGTAGCCTGATTGAAGAAGCCAAGGAGTTGGCTTGTGAATTTGAGGCCAAATATGACAAGTATGATGTGGTTATTTTGAACTCAATGCTCTGTGCCTATTGTAGGTCAGGGGACATGAAGAATGTGATGAGCATAATGAAGAAAATGGATGAATCTGGAATTAGTCCCGATTGGATGACATTTCAAATTTTGATTAAATATTTCTGCAAGGAGAAGTTATATTTACTTGCCTACCGTACAATGGAAGACATGCACAAAAAAGGTCATCAACTAGATGAGGTAAGTCACGACTACTGTTGCTTGTTGGAGAGCTATCTTACATAAAAGTTCTTATATTTGGTTGAACAAATAAACAATTTGGAATTACAAATTGATGCCTGATGATGCATGGCGTTTCCGAACCATATGCCTGTGTTTCTTACCGAGCTTTGCTTGATTGTTTTGTCGTCGTCTATGGAACCTGTTGCAACCACAAATTAAGAAACTCTCTGCACAAACTCTAGCCAAATGCTAGTATTTCCCTAGCTAAGCTAGTCACAGCCCTAAAAACAAACAACAGAATGAATGTCCCCTCCCTTCTCCTCTCATTTATTCTTCTCCTTTTCTCCCCTTCCACGTGATCTGTAACTGCCTATGGGCCTTCCTGACTTGGGCCTTTTTTTGTTAAATATCTAGGCTAAATAATAATTGGGTCCGTAACAGAACCTCTCTCCTCAGTTTTGGTTAGCTATTGTTGTTAGTCAAACTAGCGTATACCTTATTGTGTATCTTTTCCGTATCAGTCTTTATCATTTATTAGAATATATTTTTAGTCATGTATCTTAGGCTGATTTGTTGGCCCCTAATTTTGGGGATCTTGTTGTATCAGTTCCTATTCTTTAGGAATTAGCTGTACACTAATGTGTATTTATGGACTGTGTTCTTCTATTGTGAATAATATGATTAGAATTATTCTCTCTCAAAACTTCAGCTATTGTAGGAATAATACCTTTCATATGTCTTCTTTTGGATGCTTGCTTCCAGTGTAGTGATAGGGTAACTCGAAGTTGACCTTCTATGATTTAAAGACCTAAAATCTATTGAATTTATTTTTATCAGGAACTGAACCTTGCATGTTCTTGGTATTTCTCAAATGTGTGGAGATTAACATGCTTCAATTTGAACAACAAAGCACTGAAACTATGCGAAACTTGCGCAACTATATTGCTGGGTTATTTTGAGACCTTATGCTGCTAGCAACTGAATGCTACTTTAATTTTGATGAACATGTTCTGTTTGTTAGGATGAGACATTAAACAAGCTATAAACTCAGTGAACATTACTAGTATCTTACAGGTTATTCTAGTGCAGGGCCTCTCCATTGCTTTGATCAATTGTCTTGGTAAAGTTGCTGCGCATTCAGAAGCATTCTCGGTGTACAATATGCTGAAATATAGCAAAAGGACAATAAACAAGGACCTCCATGAAAGAATTTTACACTCTCTACTTGCAGGAGGACTTCTGAAAGATGCATATGTAGTGGTCAAGGTATGTAATTATGTTGGGACAATCTTCGTTAGAATATCACTTCATGTGGTTTTACATTTCTGAGCACTCCATATTTTCCAGGACAATGCAAAGCTGATTTCTCAGCATGCTATTAAGAAGTTTGCTACCTCATTTATGGATAAAGGCAATATAAACTTGGTGAATGATGTGATCAAGTCCTTGCACAGCAACGCTTGCAATATTGATCCGGTAAAAATTTGATTATTTAGCAATATCATCAAATTTGGGTGTTTTTGTCTTGGATGTAGACTATTGTGAAACAACAATTTATCCTATTATCTTATGTGGTTGCAATTGATCTCTCTTGGGGGTTGACAATTTAAAAAATTTGAATCGCATTGCTAGTGCTACTTATAGTTTCTTTTTTTTTTCTTTTTTTTTTCTTGATGCAGCTAGTTATAGTTTCTGGCACAACAATCACTCTATTCTCATCATATCTAAAATATACGCGTCTGATTATCATGGATTGTTGGGTAGTGCAAATATTGGGAAGATGATTGTTGGGGAGCTGCCTGCGGAATAGTTATTTATGTACTATAAAAATTGACACATAGAGCTCGATCTACTACACAGTTTAAACATTTATATTGCAGCAACATTTTCAACTATAGCATTTTTTACAATAAAAAAGAAAAGTGTTTGGCACTACATGAATTACTGTTCTTTTGTGTTCGGTTGCATTTGTTGTATTTCAAGATTCTGGCTTTTGTTTCATTTCCTGTTTCAGGACATATTTCACATGGCCATTTCTCGTTACATTAAGCAATCTGAAAAGAAAGAGCTGCTTCTTCATTTGCTTCAGTGGATGCCTGGTCGAGGCTATGCTGTTGATTTGTCTGCAAGAAATTTGATCCTTGAAAATTCCCACTTGTTCGGGCGTCAATTTGTGACAGAATTAATGTGTAAGCATTATGCAGTGTTGAAAACAAATAAATCCCGTGAGGGGAAGGCCAGATAAACTAGAGCTCGTGGTGTCTCAGGTATGCAATCGTCCTTGGATTACCTTTTTCTTTAAAGTTGAGTTTTGATGAAGGGCGGCCACTTTATCCAATTTCATAAGCAATGACTTTGCCAATACTTCTCTTATTTAGCAAATCATCTAATGTTTTAGATATCCTAGCCGCCTCATACTAGTTGGACCTGTGTCCCAACAGATACAACTTGGAAAGTCCTCCCAAATTGGTTCGACGGACTGATTCATTTATGTTAAGGTGACTACAAATTCTCAACTAGTTTCTTGTGATCAGAAAAGCGATCTTTGCAGGCAGATGCTTTTAATATGGTTATGAAGAGTTCATGTGGAATCTGGACAAAAGGTACAACAATCACTAATATCTGCTCTAGTTGAGAAAGATGTACTATAACGGTGGACACGACACTCGCCGATCCTGGTAATGAGCATATCTGGACAGAAACGGCTTTCTGTCGACCACAAATTTTGCGTAGATGTGTGCCCTGTGAGTAATATCTAGAGGCATGTCAGTTTGGGACTAACTTTTTAGCTGCTTCTTACCTTGAAGAACAAACTTCATCATGAAAAGCCCGTTCAAGTTCTTGAACTGCGGTGTTGGATGAATGATTCATGTAAATTGGTGGCATTCGGTTGGACTTTATATTCGATTGTTTTTAAATGTAATTTTGAAAATTTTTTTTGCTTATAAATTTCGAAAGTTGATACGATGGAGATAGAAGAGAAAAATATAATAATGAAGCAATGTGATAATGGCATGAAAGGGTTGTGCTTTGAATAGTTGATTCAAATATAAAATGATAATATATGGGATAAAAAATTCGAATAAAAAGAAGGAAAGAGTAAAGTTTTTTTAAAAAAATATATAACAAAGTCGGAATAAATATTTTATGGGAAAAGATAACCATTGAAATTAAACTTATTCACAATAATTTTTGTCAGATTATTGTACGGATAAATTTTGTGAGACGAATTTCTGATTCGATTTAACTTATGAAAAAGTATTATTTTATATAAAAAAATATTATTTTTTATGATAATTATGGATTTTGTCAACCCGTTTGATGAATTTTCGGCATTTTTTCAGTGAAGCCAATAATAAAAAAATATTTTGAAGAAACTACTGAATGATTAAATTTTTTTAGTAGCAAAAACTTGTGTGAGACGGTCTCACGTGTATTACTTTTTATGCTAAGAGCATTATTTTTATTGTGGATATCGGTATAGTTGATCCGTTTCACAGATAAGAGATCTACTCTTTTATAGTGATACTCAGATCAATCTGGAACATATTAGAATCTGATCTAATTTAATCCATTTTAATCTGGATTGATTCCAAATTGAACTAAATTTGACTTTAATGTTGAATCGGGCCGGATTGCTTGAAAACAAATCCGGAACCACTTGAATCTAGATTGGTTTGAATCCAATTGAATAATATATATTTTTTTATTTAAGTTTGTTCCATAATAATTTCTTTTATGTACATAGTTGTCAAAAAATAAATAAATAAAATTATTACAATTATTTTCTACTTGGGTCCAATTTTCTTTTGGTTTAGGATTAGGATGAGTAATTTTTCCTAATCGGATAAATTTGGTAGCCCTATATACCACAACCGGTCGATTACGTCCCTACATCTTTATGTAAATATCAAATAACAATTAGAATCTACGTACTCACATGAATACTTATTTACTTTTATCTATTTAATCAAATTACAACTAATAATTAAAAGAGTAGAAATGAAAATTGTGTGGAATAGTGCTGATTAGTAGTGTAAACGAATCGAATATCACCAAAATTTTAAGGTTCGAATTCGATTCAAAGATCGAAAATTTTAATATGTATGATTTTAGGTTGTTTCTAAATAAACTCGATTTTGAGCTCGAACATTCGAACATATCACGAGCTATTAGAAAATAATGACTCAAAATATATTATTTTAAAAATATTAAAACTCGTGCGAGATTCGCAAAATATTAATAATATAATTTGAGTTCGAGTTCTACTCGAAGAAAAATTCGAATATTTTTTTAGCTCTAACTCGAATTTAATAATTTGAAATATGAGTTATACTAAATAAAATGGATCAAATTGTTGAAAATTAATATTTGAATATTGAATATTTGAATGTTGAAAATAAGAAAGTTGAATGTTGAAAATAAGAGTTATAAATATTTAAAATTAGTGTGTGATGATGAATGTAATGATGTAATTATTTTTGGATTATTTTCAAATATTTTCTATAAATATATCTCTCATTTGTGAAGAAAATCACAATTGAGTTGAGAAAAAAATATTATAAAGTGTGTAGTGAGATAATTTTGAGAGTTTGAAATCTTTATTTTTTATCGTAAATTTTTACTTTTTCATAACACAAATGATTCAATTTTCATGATATATATACACACACGTTTATCTGTCGTCTTGTCCGCAGCACAACATATTACTTGTGCAGCATCGACACATCAATGGCCGGATTTCAATACCCGGTCCCTATTAACCCGACCCGTACCCGGATAGGATGGATAGGTATCGGCGTGATGGGAGCCGCCATGGCCTCACGGCTTCTCTCCGCCGGATACTCCCTCTCAATTTATGCCCGCTCACCTTCTAAAGCCGCTGCCCTGCTCTCCCTCGGAGCCCACCTGGCCACCTCCCCGGCTGACCTCGTTGCCTCCACCGATGTCATCTTCACCATGATCGGCCATCCCTCAGATGTCAGACATCTCGTTCTCGATACCCTTGTCCCTTCCCTGAAACCGAACACAGTCATCATAGATCACACCAGCAGCCACCCCGCACTGGCCAGGGAAATCCACAGTTCCGCCCACCAGAGACACTGCCATGCAATCGATGCCCCAGTATCGGGCGGCGATATCGGCGCCAGGGAAGGGAAGTTGGCAATCTTCGCCGGTGGAGATGCTGAAGTAGTTGAATGGCTAAAACCATTGTTCGATGTACTCGGGAAGGTTACATACATGGGCAGCGCGGGGAAGGGGCAGAGCTGTAAAATAGCGAACCAGATAGTTGTCGGCGGGAGTTTGGTGGGATTAAGCGAAGGGCTTGTATTCGCCGAGAAGGCGGGGCTGGACAAGAAGAAGTTCTTGGGGGCTATAAGGGGAGGCGCAGCTGGGTCTATGGCGTTGGAATTGTTTGGAGAGAGGATGATTGACAGAGATTTTAGGCCTGGGGGATTCGCAGAGTATATGGTGAAAGATTTGGGAATGGCAGTGGATGTAGAGGAGGAAAGGCGCAGGGACGAGGCTGTGGTGTTGCCCGGAGCTGGGCTGTGTAAGCAGCTGTATTCGGGGATGGTGGCCAATGGAGATGGGAAGCTGGGTACTCAGGGAGTCATCACTGTGGTGGAGAGGATCAATGGAATCAGAGATTGATTCAGCACAAACTTTTTGCAATTTGCAATTTGCAATGTCCTCACTTCTTCCACCCCTTGTGGGATCTTGTTTGGTTTGTTTTGTTTTTAGTTATAATTGGATTTCGAACCCGGAACATGTCTCAAACTTTCGTGCCCTCGTAGGATCTTTCCTGTATGGTTGCATATGTTATTGGATTTTAATTACTTCATTTTTCGGTCTCATAGCTGTAAAAATTATTGGATTTGAAAATTAGCCCTTTTTAGAGTTCTCATTTTGATATCCCAGGACTTACATGTTCTTGCATACGAATAGATTATTGGATACAACAATGATCTAGTACGACCGAAATCTAGTGGTTAAAATTTATCATCTATAGCTTTTGATATGTTAGCAAACGTTAGATCCAACAAAAAGGTGAAAAAGAAACTACGTCATTCTAAGCACATAAAATATTATTCTACTTCGAGTTACTGAAACAGCGACCCAAAAGGTTTCGCCTGTGAATGTACATGCTGTAAGATTACGTATCTTTACTCCATGTAACGGATATTCACAACGCTTATCGTGATTCATCCACAGGTACTTCAGAATATGTACACGAAAGGGTTTCTACATTGGTCCCGTTTTCCTTAGCCTTGGTCCATGATATTCTCCACGACTGCAGTAAACTGAGCCTGAAGTGAAAAGGTAAAAACAAACCATGTTAATGGGGTGTAAATACGAATGAGCAGGAATAAGCATTATTTTGGTATAAGTACATAGCTCAAGTCAAGAATCAGATACCTTTCCAATAACAATACAACACAAGACATGACATACCTTGTTCAAAGCAAATCGTTGCATCTCCATCATTCAAGTGGAAGCCAAGTAGCTTAAAACTATGCATTTAAGTTGCGCTAAGATTGATGGATTTTAGTTGGAGGGAAGGGTTTGATTTGGCGAAGATTTAAGGGTCAAATGACACCATCTTTGGTATATTTGAAAATCATATAAATTTATATTAAAATTGCATAATTTGATATGGAGTGGATTTGAAATCCACTTGAATTTTGTTAATCCAAACAAGATGAAATTTTAAATCCATGAATCCAAGCACAACCCTAGGTTTCGTGGGGGCCAAAGTAAACTTGAAAAATCTTGGGGGGTAAATAACAATATATTGGACCATATGATAATTAAGACAGTCCTTTCTGTGCCAATACCTTACAGCATTCATTAATTTTTATCCATCTTAAGGCAAAGGAATAGTATCAACAAACACATGAACTTGATTGCATTATTCTAGTATGCTGCTATTCTAATGCCTTGATGTAATAATTTTCCTCCTGAGGTCCACTGTAGCAGCGATACATAGGTACACAGTCAAGACTTCATAAAGTTACCCAAATTTTTAACAAACGTGCTTAACTAGCTTCAAGTCAACATCAGCACGTTTGAATGGTTGTGTGCATCTATCACGACCAGCTCAGGTTGAGGCTCAACAGCGGTTCTTCAACACCACACTTGCATGACAAGTATGCAATCCAACTTGGTGTCGATTTAAGTTCATAATTTCAAAATGAGATTCGACTTAATTGCAAATAGTAGATCCTCATTAAGTAATGCAGCCCCATGGTTCAGGGAAAAAATATATCATGCACAAGAAATAGTCTCATGTTCATTTACATAGTGGGAAGAAATAAAGAGCATCGTTGATAGAATTGTAATACCTTTCTTCTGCCACTTCCCTCTTTGCAAGCATAAGGGTCAAGAAAACCGGGACCATAGCAGCACATAAATGCTTGAGCGTATGTCCACTCACAATGCGACGAGTCAAATTATAGATTGGCTCATCAGCTGCTTCTTCAATCTTAGCTAGGAGATAAAATCCTGCAAATTTTTTGATGAAATTGTTGTAATCATATCAGACATCTAATAGCACAAAGTAACAATTAACGACAGAAACCTGCTGCCCAAAGCCAATAGGTGGAATGTGTGTACATAGGAGGCATCAATATAGCCATCAGTGGGATTGCAATGCAAGGCACAAACTGTACAACGGCATAAGGACGGAGGTCATCAAAAAATCTACAAAAAGTTGTCGTCAATGAGTCTAAAGATATTAAAAAAAATTAGCTCTACAACATAATAATCACAAAAGTTCTGCTTCAGTGACGAAAGAAGCATTTAAGACCTCCAAATTCAGCAACACTAGTTCCGTAAAAATTTTATGGCAGAGTCAAGATTCATCATTCCAAAACCTAATCCTGCTTGACGAGAGACTTTTATCTTACATTAATACGTAAAATCATTTACATAACTAATCGCCTACCCTAGCGTGAAATAATTTCAAATCTTAAATACAATGTGTGCATTAGTAGAATTTATTATAGATTTCTTGACCGGTACACACATCATAAATCTAGTTTTATAGAATTATGTCGTTTTATAGTGTTAAAAATTTATTTTTCGTTGGTTAATGCAATTGACTTCTACGAACCTTCTTGCAGGTTAAAACTTAAACTATTATTTCTAAATTGTATAATATTCATAAATAAATCAGTATTAAATTGTACGACAAAACATAACACATGCTCATTCTCAAAATGGTGAAAAACAAAAAGGATGTATTGTATAAAGAGACAAATTACTTCAATACTTGAACAAAATTTATGTTAATGGCATAAAGTCAAGTTACACTATTGCACCCTTGAACCTTTTGAATTGTGCAATATCAATATGTGTAGTTAGCAAACATTTTCAAAATTGAGGGTGTGCAAAGGCAACGTGGCTCAGCCACTCATCAGGCCTAGATCATTATATAAAATGCTTCAGCTATCGATTACATTATAAATGAAAGCTTGTTGTAACTGTGTAGCAGCCTAAAAATCATTTTTTTACCACTGTACTACACAGTCAACCACATCGGACAAATGAAAATTAATATTACTTCACATTCCTCCTCCCCCTAATTGGTCCAACTTGCAACTTATGGCAACCAAACAAGTGACATTGATCGAGCATATGCAACATATGAAAAATTATAGATATTAGATACTTTGAGTGTGACGTTTCAATTGACTCACAAGCAACGACGACACAGGACAGTTGGAAATTGCTGCCATTCAACAGATTACTAGTTAGGGAAAAGTTTCATTTTGACTAAAGAGAGGCAATGCTTACCTCCAATACAAAATGCTGACTACACCAGCCAAGATGAGAGGGATAATGGATAGAGTTCCCTTTCGTGCATCTACTCTCTCAATGATAAAGATCGCAATAATGGAAGTAAATGCCACAGTCATCTGTGACAGTTCAAGGGTGAAAGGCTAAACTTGTAACATAAAAACAATTAATTAACTCAAACACAAGTCATGCAGTTGGCATCAGATAAAAACTCACAGGTAAACGATCCCAAACAAGGCGAGAGTCATCAGGCCTGAGGTGATAGTAAGATGAGCCAAAAGCAACCGCTGCCACACCGATAAAAAAAAATGTCCAACCACATAGTTCACCCTGCAAACTTTTGATGCACCCGTCCATGCACAAAATTTTTATCACCCCTAAAACTCGATGTAAATGATCATCAAATGCGTCCTAATTCGGGATAAAAAGAGAGAACGTTGACATTACCTTAACTTAAAATAGTTCCCATAATAGCATAGTACAAGGCCTATTACACCAACAACGAAGAAGGGGAAATTGGAAATCACATTCAATGCATTCGGTATACCTGAAAAATCGAATCAAAAAATCAAATCAAGCATCAACCCTATCCAAGGTTTTGACATATTTCGTACTAATCATACAAACAATGGCTGTGTGGCTCTACCACAAACAAAACCAATCAATTCCAGTAAGACACTGCAAATTAAAGGCTTCTCCAGCATCAAAAGTACCAAATTTTAAAGCAGAATCTAACTCTATCAGCTACCAAAGTGGGGGAAAAAAGAGCAAATCTATAAACTGCAGAGCAGACGGTGCGAGCAAGTTGCATACACGGAAGGAAGCAAATTTTGAAAATTTAATACACAGAGTTTATCACCACTTTCTGACTAGATAATTACAAGTTCTCCAGCAAAAAGCTAGAATATAAAAAATAAAAAAATCCATCCATCAATCAAAACACAAACGCATAACATCGAAACTGACCAAAAAAATTGCGTTGATCAGCGAAATCATGGTACTCTTGAGACTGAGGAATTGCAGGAGTGATTAAC
Organism: Primulina huaijiensis; assembly: GCF_012295235.1. Lineage (NCBI taxonomy): Eukaryota > Viridiplantae > Streptophyta > Magnoliopsida > Lamiales > Gesneriaceae > Primulina > Primulina huaijiensis. Next base: position 18,343,849 of record NC_133316.1, read on the forward strand.
ATCAGTGCAACGAAACACACGACCGCAACTCCCCAAACTAACGCCGTCCGCTTCCTCATCTGTAGAAATCAAGAACGGTGGGGAATCCAACGGCAGGAAAGTCGATCAAAGGGAAAAATGGCGATTTTACTTTTTTTTTTTTGTTGGCTAATGGGATAAAAGTCAATTTCATATTGGCCGCCGACTATTTTGTTATTTTAAAATAAAAAATAAATTTTTTTTATTGATTGGAGTTTTTTCTGAAACATTCTGGACATAGTTCCCAACATTGCTTACGTGGTTTTTTTTTACTACGAAAAAAATATTTAAAAAATACAAATTAACGAATTTTAAATTTATCGATAACTTCATAAAAAATGAAAAATTTGTAAATTACACGAAAAAAAATAATTTTTCCCTCAAATAACTTGTTCAGTCTTAGGTTATGATCTACTAAGTTCACAAAGTTTGTTTCGGTACACTAATTTTTTTTTTTATTTTTTTACTATTTTGGTCTAACTGGTGATGTGATACCATAAAATACTGATATGACGTCAAAAATGCTGATCCGATATCGAAATTTTTGATTTGTCAGATATCACATCAACGATCAGACTAAAATAGCCGAAAATTGAAATTTAGTGGACCAAAACAAAACTTTAAAAATTTAATAGACCAAAACCCAAATTTCGACAAGTTAATTGAACAAAAAAAAAATCATTTTCCCATAGTGTACCTATATTTACTAACTCAATTAATCGAACACATACAGGATGTACAAATTATTTTTAACATCTCTTTAGAAACAACATTTCTACACAAACATACATGAAATAATAATTTCATCATCTTAGCCAAGAAAGCAACTTTTCTCTCAATTCTCCCACATAGTCTTCATCTTCAGACAAGTTTCCATTAACCTGAGTTAAAAAAACAAAAGAACATACTTAAAGAAAAATAAAAGATATTATAAGTTTTCAGATGCTATGATTCTAGAAATTTTAAAATATAATTAAACTGAAGATGTGCCAAAATGAGGCAAATCATGAAAGCTATATATATATATACTTCTCCATTTGTAATTAAAAATCTTTATTTGTTTTTTCCTATATTCATTTGCTTTTGCAGATTTAATCAATGCATCCGTGTGTAATAGGTTCAGGGACATTTGAGTCAACCGCCTGATTTAGTGGGCGGTAGTTGAAAGCACATACAGGCAGAAGCAATCCCCAAACATCACAGGGGTTTTTAACATCTCATCTCTATGATATTCTACGAATAACTGTGTTATTTGAAATAACTAGGAATGTACACGTGCGATGCACGTAAATTACTAGTAATGAAAAATATAATCACGAGAATTAGATAATGTTTAAAGTCATTTGAATAACATCATGTTTATAAGTATTTATCAATCTAAATATATCAAAACACAATACATAAAAATACATCATGATAATAAATCATATATATTCACTAATTTATATGACATTTTTTAATCTGTGATATTATACAACTCTTTTAAATGATAAATCAGCAAAAATATTTTTCATTCAAATATCATTCAAAATGAAAAAAAACAATAAAAATAAAATTAACATTATAGTGAATTATACCAAAATCAAAATTAAAATTTACTTAAATAGAGTACACATAGACAAACGTCAAATAAAATTCTCTTAATTTACTAAATTATCATATTAATGTTAAAATAAAATCATTAAACTTGTTATTAAGGTAAATATCACTTTTGTTTTTGCTAACTTTTAACACATTGCGGATTTTATTTAATTTCTACGTTTTTTTAGAATACATATTATATATAATTGATTTTATATCAGAATCAATCATTTATAAATTAATATTGGTGATTAATAATTTAAGAGAAATAAAATTTTAACATAATACCACCCAAATAAATATATATAGTAAAAAATGTATATAAATAAAATAATATGTAATACTCAGTTAAAAAATTTTATATGTAAAATTGTAATATATAACAAATGATAATAAACTATCAATATAATTCATATTTATTATAAGGATTACATTGATTAAATTTTTTTTAAAGATTATATCATAAATTTAGTTTAAAATTTAGAGAAAAAAAGAAGAAGAATGTGTATTAATGTCCAAATTCATTTAAGATGGACAATGAATTACAAAAAAAAAACTTAAGATAACCTAATAATTTAATTGGCCAACTTAAATGAACAAGAACATATAAGAAAATTCACAATTGAAATGCTATATTTATATCTAAGAAAATTCACAATTGAAGTAGTATATTAGAAATATATGATTTTATTAGTTCATATTTACAAATCAACTTGTGCAAAAATTGACTAAGAAATGTAAATAAATAATTTTTTTACATAAAATTTAGGAATAAAAAAAAGAAAGTGTATTAATGTTCAAATATATCTAAGATGGACAATAAATCAAAAAAATTGACTAAGAAATATATCTAAGATGGACAATGAATCACAAAAATTGATTAAGAAATGTAAATAAATACTTTTTTTACATAAAATTTAGAAAAGAAATAAGAACGTGTATTAATGTCCAAATCTATCTAAAATGACAATGAATCACAAAAAAAACCCTTAAAAAGACATTAATTTAATTTGCTAACTCAAATGAATAAGGAAATGTAAATAAATAATTTTTTTGGCATAAAATTAGGAAAGAAAGAGAAATGTGTAATAATGTCCAAATTCATTTAAGATGGACAATGAATTACAAAAAAAAACCCTTAAGATAACCTAATAATTTAATTTGTCAACTTAAATGAACAAGGACATATAAGTAAATTCACGATTGAAGTGGTATATATATCTATATGTATGTTAGATTAGGATTCGGATAGGGTATATTGTTACTAACTCTCTTTACTGTGCTTTAACGACACCAAAAGTGACTGTTTTAAAGATTGGATAACGAGGCATGGAAGCGTTCCGCTATGCTATTGAAGGAGAGTTACTATAAACACAACTTTCATCCTATTGGTTGTAGCGTATCACATCTCTAAAATAAGTATTAGACTTCAAACCCTCAGACACTTTCATCCTATATANTTTAGACTTCAAACCCTCAAGACACTAGCATTTACAGCAATACACTGTAAGATTGTACAAATATATGTATGTACGTATAGTACAAGCAGTACTTGTTGTAGAGTACTGCATTTTAAGAATGAATTTGTTAACTGTTTTTAAGCACTCCCAAAAAGATGCCCTACAAGCTCATTCATCCTCACCATGTTTAAACATTATTTTTCCTAGGAAATTTAAATCTTAGCTAGGGACCAGTAAACAGACGTACAATTTATGTATAAAGAATGTACATATCAAATACCTGGATATGCAGATGGTGGCAGATTCTACTCTCGCCCACACCAAGTGTCGAAGCACTGTTGATAAAGTATCCTTCGTCTTCCACTTTCCGCAGCATATTAGCGAACACCGAAACCTTTCGTTCACCATTTCTTGGCATGCAAATTTGGACGATTGCTTCGTTTCGATCGACTCTAGAAATGGTAATGGAGCGATCTTCATCAAGATTTGAAGTGGGATTTTCATTGTTTTTCGAGGATGATTCATGTTGCTCGTAGCTTTGTTTCTTGGAATCCAATTCTTGGATCTCATTCTGCAGCTCTGGGATGTATTTCAGTACTCTATCCACTATTGATGGTGCACTCCACCTCTTCTGCAAGATTACATTGAGAGAGAGATGCCCCCTTTTAACTGTCGCTTGGTTCGAGTCAAACGTTGAATGAATCAAAGATGTGATATACTTAATTTATTCTTCGTACCAAATGATATCCAAGTAAATATGTAGGGAAACACTGAAATTGGAACAAGTTGATGATACGAGAAGAGGGGCTGTAAAAAGATTATTTTTTGTGACAAAGTTTGGATTTTTAGCGAAAAACAAACGGTGTAGAGGGGATTATCACTCCTTATCAGGCTCCTTTTTGATACAAGATTGAGATTTTTTGAAAATAATTGTTTAAAACCTAGATATTTGCAGATAGAGTTGGATCAGCTGGACAGTTATTTATTTAAATGGATCGACTTTATATGATCATTTTATGTGCCATTCTTTCAATCACAGCACTGCACTAAATAATCCATAAAAAAAAATTGAACTGATAACTAAAACAAAGTTTAAATAAACAGATTAGCTACAGATGGAAGATTCTTTGCTTCAAAATTCTTTAATCCACAAAAATAAACGAACCTTTGATCGTCTGGAATCGGGAAGCAATGCTTGTATAGCGAGGAAGGATGCGTTAATCTTCATCCTTCTGATTCTCTCCTTGGCATTATGGTCCATCTTCTTTGCAACCGATGTCCCTTCCTGCGCACCACTTTGCTCCAATGTTGCAGCTTCCTTACAATTACTATTTTTACTCTTTCGCTTCATTTTCTTGAGATTAGGGCTGCTGATTCTCTTCATTTTCAAGCCCTTACCCGATGTCCCTTCTTGTTTTCTCGCCAAATTTTGTTGCTCATCTTCAAAAACCGCTTCCGAATCAATCTTCCTTTCCCGAATACCGGTTAAGTTAGTCGCACAGTAAGGCTGACCATTCGCGGTCGATGGCCGAAATATTTCTTGATATGTTTGCAATGAATCATCCAATGGATCAAAATGGCTCAGGAATTCAGAATCGATGTTACTGATGCCGTAAGCATTACTAAGAGGTAAACTTGACATATTATAGCATATAATAAATGGGAAATTTTCCAAAATAAATATCAGAAAGCTTTTTAAATAATATGATATCTCGATTTCTTCCACGAGCTAGCGCTTGTGAAAAACCTAATTTTGTTGGACTCGAATTGCGATGAAATATCTTGACAGAAAAACTCACTTTATATCTTATAAGTTTGTCTGCATATATAGCCTATATATCTATGTATGTATATCACCGATATACAATTAATTTATAGATTGCAAAGTAAGAACTTTGGGACTTTGATGGAGAAATTAACAGTTTTGTAGCATCTGCAACATATTTATTTCAAGAAAAGATCGATAAATTTTATAAATAAGATTTTCTTGAGGAAGATCATTTAAAACCAAGAAATTTTTGTGATACTATATATGGGATCATGCATACAAATTATGATATTTACGTCGAAATTACCAATGAGAAGATAGATGAATTTAAACAAAAAACAAAAGATGCAACGGATAAATCTCTAATTTTAAGAATGTCTGAAGAATGAAGAATCTAGACGAGAAAATGAAAGAAAAGCCTAAGAGGAAAGAATAATAAGAAGAACATCTCTTCATTAAGTCAAAGTAAAATAATGCCAAAACCAATTGTAATAGGCATATAAAATGCCAAAGTCAAATGCAAAATGAATATATAGAAAATATTTAAAAGATTTAATATGGGTGCGAATGCGAATATCCTGTGCAACATAAGCTTTATTCTTATCACATGAGTCACGTAAAAGAATATCAATATCAAATAAGCAATATCCGATAGATTTAGTGGTTTCAAACAAAAAATGATCAAAACTAAAAGAAAATCAATTTATTTGATGGAAACCAAACTTTAACAAACTACAATCACGTAAAAGAATATCAATATCAAATAAGCAATATCCGATAGATTTAGTGGTTTCGGACAAAAAAAGATCAAAATTAAAAGAAAAATAATCAAATTATTAGATGGAAACCAAAATTTAACAAACTACAGGTCTAAAACTCAAAAATATCAACTCACATCACTAAATTCACAATTTTCCCATAAACGATTTAATATCGGGTGGAATGGGAATGACAAATTATGCCTTCAGACTATAATAAAATAATATTAATTTGTACGAATTAAGTATTTATATTATTATATATATTTTCGTGATAAGCTCTTAGTCAATTGTCATGATTTGACGGATTCGCAATTTTTTATTAGGTAATGATTTCTTACAATTTAATAAAGTGAAACCTATATTTGTTTAAAAAAACTATTTAAAATATTTTTCTAAAGAGAAGATAATGGAAGTATAAAATTAATATCTTATAGTTATAAACCTGCTTGGTAGCCTTTGATCGAGTTCTTTGATATACAAGCAGTACAATACATAGGAAGCGAGTACATTGCCATGCAGGTTGAAGTACATGTACTTAAATTTTCCAGAATTACCTCTCATTCATATTCTCTAAATAAAATTCAATAAAAAATCACTTATTTTATCTAATTCCCCCCCCCCCCCCCAAAAAAAAAAAAAGGGAAGAGCTAGGAAATTAATAGAGAAAATAATTTATTATCTTGTAATTTTTTAGAGATGTAAAAAACATGTTACCAAACGAAAACTGAAAAATCTTTGGAAAAAATAATGAGGATTTTAAATTTATGATTAGACAAATCTTTTGAGATGGTACATTTATATCTTTTCGAGTTTATAACTTAACATTGGTGCTTTCGTTGAGAGTCGGTATAACATAATGGACAACTTAGAAAAAAGCTATCATCATATCAATGTTTATAAAAATTATAGGTTGGATATAAGATACATAATGCATGTACTAGATAATGAAAATAGTGAACGAAGTCTAAAGTGAGCTGTCGCAGACGTCGGTTTCTCAAATAATTGATAATATTAATTGATAATTACAAATGTCTTCTATAGGTATATTAAACTAATAAATATCGACTGAAAGCCCTCTTCCGTAGCTTCAGAACACTGCGTTTCAGCTGTTACTAGAAGGACGGAGAAGGAGCCGTCTCTGCCCACCTACAACTCGCGGTTCTGGTAAGCTCTTCACTTCGACACGTTTTACGATCACAACGCAATCATGATAGTATCTTAATTATGCGCTGATTTATTTAGAATTCAACATATTTCGTTTGGTGTAGGAAATTAACAGGATTTATTGCATCTGCAAAACCTTTGATAACTTGCTTCGTCCAAGTGCATGCGACACGCACACAGGATTTTTGTTTTCAATTTTCTGCGCTAAAATCGGACACCGATATAACTGATATGTCTAAATAGATAAATTAAAAGAAATGGACTCGATCAGTTAAAAATTAAGCAGTGCCAATAGCCTTGCCTTCTTCACTGATTTCGGTTATTTTGTGGCTGGAATTAGGGATTCTTTCTAGCTAATTAGGTCATGGAGTTTTTTAGCGGATCTTCTTCTTGTTATTCTTATATTTAGGCTAGTTTGGTACGAAGTATGAAACATTAATTGATTACACATGCCATACTTGTTTCATTCAACTTTTGAATTAAAGTTATAAATCATTATGTCATTCATATATATAGATTTATCATCGGTTTTAACTCAACAAGCCATCACAAGAGCCCAACGATAACTTAGGGTAGTTGTGGTTTCTGTAAGATATAAAATCATAAGAAGTAAATATAAAGTTGTAGAACTAATAGTAGTAGTAGTAGAAAAGGAAGAAAATTCATTGATCTCCAATTTTGCTTCATCTTCTCCTCTCCATGTCTCACAGTGTTACATTTTCTGGGATGCGAGTATACATACACATAATTACAATTCTAACCACCTAACACTAAATGCATCTACACAATCTCCCAGCCCTTATGAGGAAATAGCCATGACATAGCTAGGAGAAAAGAATGAGAAAGAAATCAAATGATCATCAAGAACATTCTTCTAAAATACTTACGACTTCCGAACGTTGTTCATCGCTCAATTCTTCGGGAAATTCAACCAGAAACTTGAGTCTAAGGTCACCTCTCATCCCTTCTTCTTTGGATTTAGGCATGCCTTGTCCCGGGATAGTCTTTTCGTATCCGGGATATATAATATCATCTATTGACAAGGTTATATGCCCTCCTCCTAAAAGGGGGACAGGAATTGTGCATCCTGTGAGGGCCTGCACCAATGGGACCTCAACTCCTAGTTCCAAATCGTCGCCTTCCCGTTTGAAAAGTGGGTGCCTTTTCTCATCGATTACGAAGATTATGTCAGCTGGGAGAGTGCCCGGTCTCTCGTCTCCTTTCCCTTCAAATGTGATTTTTGTTCCTTTTTTCCATCCTGGCTTCACTCTTATCATTAGTATCTCTTCTTCTTCAACAAGGAACCTGTCATTTTAAAATAATGAGTCTCACTTGTCCAATGGACTTATCATTTCATTTATACTAATACTCTCATGTGTGAATTGGCATTGCAGTTAGAAGAGAGAGCTTATTTTCATTAATTTCCTTCCGGAATGATGGAATTTAAGGATAGAAATGGCATTTACCTCTCTTCAAATGTGAACAATCGCATTTTCCTGCGTAATTTGTTTTAAAATATTGCCCTTATGTTTGGATTTACTTGTATTTATGTCATTCCAAACTTGTGGTCGCCGTGAAATCAAAATCACTTTCTTCTCTCAATGTTTCAAGTTAAAATTTGAAAGGGCCGGGAGAGCGACATATGTAGAGGGAGAAAGCCAAAAACCTTGAAAAAGAAGAGAAATGAATAAGCTACGCTATTTCGTACCCGGTATTTGAGATGACATCCCTCGTGATCTTGATCTTTTTAACACTTCCAACGCACAACTCTTCAAGCGTGCATTCAAGCTTCTTCTCTATTGGTTGAGGTTTTCTCCGAACAGCTGATTGTGAAAAGAAAATCGGGGTTGTGCTTCGACGGCTTGTGGCTTTTGATAGAAACGCTTGTTCTTTTGGTGTGCTAGGAGTCGGAGGAGTGCCATTCGGACTAGTTTTAGTAAATGATGCATAGAACTCGGCTGATGTAGGCGTTATGCTTCCTGTTAAAGGGCTGATCCGGCTTGTGGTACGAGAAAGCAGCTTAGGACTAGAAATGTGAAATTCTTCATCATCTTCTTGAATATCACATAACTTTTTCTTTGGCGTTTGTGGTTCATAATGCTCTCCATTGCAGGCATTGGCTTCTTCTCTTTTCTTGGAGCTAATAGCCTGATAATTAATAAAAACAAATAACGTGAACAAAAGTATTCATTTGTCCCATTGTGACATCAATATATATGAGAAGGAATTCATTAGCTTGTATTGATCGTACAACGCAGGGCCGGACCCCGAATACGAGAATTATTATATGCCATCGATGTTATTCCTAATAACAATATTCGATCCAATTCTTAGATATCTAGATACATAGAAACGGGGACGTACACACCCTATAAGCTTCATTGATGGAGCTAAACTTGGCTTCTGCTTCGGCTTTGTTCGATGGATTTCTATCTGGATGCCATTTTGTTACAAGTGATTTATATGCTTTGCCAACATCAGAGAGGGATGCAGTTCTTGAAATTCCAAGAATTCCGTAAAAATTCGGCGGAGGTGACTTTGGAGGATCTCCCATGAAAGGGGAAGATAGAGGAAAAAGAAAGGAAAGTGAGGTTGCAGGGAAAAGGAGGGAGACAGAGGTTGGGGGAGATGAGTGGAAATGGAAAGAATGCAAGAAAATGGAGATTTTGTCCAAACAAATGTGTGATAAAAGAAAAAAGAAGATATTCCAAGAATGAAGCGCTTTGTTAGGAGCTTTTTATTGGGCATGTTTTGTTAAGATGGAAGAATGAGTCATTTTCTTCGACATTGTCATTATTTTTTTTTGGCACTATTTCTTGTTTTGTTATATGTATATTCACAAAACTCCTGTGAGACGGTTTCACGAGTCAATTTTGTGAAACAGATATTCTATATAGGTCACCAAGAAAAAGTATTATTTTTTTTGTTGAATATATTAATTTTTATTGTAAATATGGACATGATTGATCCGTCTCACGAATAAAGATCCGTGAGACCGTCTTATGAAAGACCTACTCATGTATATTTTGTGTAATATAATACATGGATATTATTATTGCATATATTTTGTTTCTCGAGTCTTGATTTGTTTATTTAATTTTGTAAATATGACATGAGATTTAGTAAAATTATTTTTTGTAATATGAAATATTTAAACACACTCAATTATAATAAATAAAAATATAAATAAATAAAACACCATGATTTTTTTATCTTTTAAAAGAATCAAATTTAAAAACAAAATTATATATATTAGAGCCAAATAAGACATAAATATATAACAATTTTTAAAATGATGTTTTGGTAATAAAAAAATCCATTAAAATACAATAGATGTTATCAATTTTACAAATGTGACATTTCTGTAAATAAATAGTTGGCAAAATAAAAGGGAGTTCATACGTACCAAAGCCTCCCTCAAACTTATTAATAGTACTAGTAAACCTTCGCACACGATGTGTGTACAAGTAAATTAAATTTTTATCGTAGCATTATGGTTCTCATGTCATAAAAATAATTATCTAAAATATAGATTTATAATATTTATATATAATAAATTTTTATATGAAATATAATAACGTTTGAGTAATTTTTATCTAAAGTTAATGTTTAAATTTCTAATGTATTAATTTTCTATAATCTATAATTTATTATGCTTTTTTATTTTACAAAATAATGGTATGTATGAAGGAGTGTTTTTTAATGTTTTTTGGGGGGAGAGAATTTGGTATGAGATGAGATATCAAAAGTTGTTATTATCTATGATTCAACTTTTATAATAATTAACTAACTACGAACAAGCAATATGCGTGTAAAATAATGATTATTACATATATCAATCACGATCATTATGATTAATCGATTAAGTTGATTAATAAAATTTTGTTATGGTTTTAAATTATTATTTTGATAAGGATAATACAACTATATTAAATATGTGATTTATAGAGATAGCTAGTATCTCAACCGTGCGATGCATGAAATATTAAAATTAGTGAGTATGATTGTTTAAAAGCAAAACTTGTGTGAGACGGTCTCACGGGTCGTATTTTGTTAGACAGATCTTTTATTTGGGTCATCCATAAAAAAATATTACATTTTATGTTAAGAGTATTAATACTTTTTATTGTGAATATCGGTAGGGTTGACCCGTCTCACAGATAAAAATTCGTGAGACCATCTCACAAGAGACTTACTTAAATAATTACCTAAAATTATTGATAGAATGAATATATTTATTTATTATAGTTTTTTTTATACCAATTGAGATCATATTCAAATAAGAATAACAATCATACTATCAAATTGAATTATTTACAATCATTCGATATATTGATGGAATAAAATTGTTACTAATAAAGATAATAGAAAAAGACATTAAAAATCATATATTATTTTTCTATCAAAATTTTAAAGAACAAATACATATTTTTCCAAAAATAAAAAATAATCATTTATTAGATGAATTTTTTATTAAAAAATTTAATTATTTTTTAAACATTTTAAAAAATATTTATACTAAAGTTCTAATTAAATAATAATAATAATATCTATGCATGGAAAATTAATATACCAAAAATTCATATGACATTTTTTACCAAAATGTTGAAAAACGTACTATTATATAAAAAAATTTATAGTTTGTTTAATATTTTAGAGAATATGAAGAACTAAATATATAAAAATAACAAAAACTCCAAAACAATAATCAAAATTAAATGATGTGATATGATCAATGCATGTGGGGGCCGTGCTCCTGATTAGCGTTTAACGACTAAACAACCAGGATTCGTTAATGTAAACAGCGAAAGCGATTAAAAATTTTCCTTTTGGGCCAATAGAAATTTCGGCATGACTTCCCCGTAAGCAGGAACAACATTTATCTACTCGACATAAAGTCATAACATCAATTCACAAAACTATCGTTGCACTGGCCAGGACTTACACATGCAGAATTGACAAGGCTCGATCACACAACTATCTATCCAAAACATTGTAAAAATAACAGTATANAACATCAAGCCGCCGCTCATCCACGCACGTAGCATCGAAGGTCCGGTAGCGACCCGGTCATTCCTCGTGCAGTCATCAGGAGTGTGTTAATCTTATCACTCGCTCCATCGATGAAATGTCAAGAGTGATCCAATCCTACCAGTCGCTCCATAGATGACGAGTGCTTTCCGAATATATGCTTACTTTCGAAAATCGGTGACCAACGGTGGAGATACAGGCGGTCAAAGACGGACGGAAATTGTTGAAGAAGAAGAAGCTTTTCAGCAGAAGCAAAGCAGACGAAGAGAGAAATTCACGATTCTTCTTTTTATTATAATTATAATTATTTAAAAACAAAACAATATGTATATATTAAATGGGCTGAGCTTCTTGTTTGGGCTTTGGAGAAATGAACTCTCACAATGCATGAATTAAAGAAAGGGTTATTTACACTTCATTTTCTTCAAAATACACTTCATATTTCTTTCTTTACTTTAAAGTGTCTAATATATCCTCAAATTATTTTTTAAAATATTGATATAAATATACAATGTGTTTATACATTTTTCTTTTATTAAATATAATAAAATATTAAACTAATTCACAATAAATCTTATGAGATTGTCTCATGAATCAATTTATGATACAGATCTTCTATCCTATGCGACTCATGAAAAAATATTGTTTTATGTCAAAATTATTATTTTTCACTTAAGATATGAACCGAGTTGACTCGTCCCATGAATATAGATATGTTAGAACATCTCACAAGAAAGTTGCTCGAACTAATTTATGTAAATTTATCTTTTTTCTACTTTGAGTAATTTTCATAAAAATGTTGATAAACAGTGTAATTAAACTATTGATTTATAAAATTTTTGAAATACCTTGTTATTTGTTTCTCTTCAAAATATATTGTAGCAAATTTTAAGATAGCGTATTTGTTTTCAAATAATTATTTTTATTTATAATGTTTATTTGTTTAATTTAATGAATTACAAAGAAAATTGTAAATACTTGTATAGCTCGTAATTATTGCATGTGTCATTGTATATTTAAATTTATCGAATAAACTTGTTTTTAGTTAAATAATAAATATTTTAATTCTTATCTTTTAATATAAATTATTACTTTAATTAGATATATAAATATATTAATATATTTTTGTTTAATACTATTTCAAAATCAATACATTAAAAAAAATGAGAAGTAATAAGAAATATTTTTAAAAAAAATTAATTAATTAATGATATTGAAAATTGGAATATTATTAANATTAGATATTGTAGTTTTGAGTAAATTATATGAAAACATTATTTATTTAAATGAATATATAGAAGATTTTTGTAAAAACTAATTTAGGTGCAAAGTCGGACCACTAAAAGCCTCAACTTTTATATATAGTACAGACTAGTGGAAGATGCACAAGCAGTACCTGTGTTGTTATTTTTTAAGTTGATCAAATAACATTAAACAATTAACACAAAATTATTTTTAATTTAGAAGAGTTGTTCAATTAAATGGAATTTTTGTTTAGAAAAAATCTGCAGTGATATGAAGATATTTTTAATGAGGTAATAGGTAAGAATGATAATTGTGAGATTAAATATTTTGATGGCTTTCAAGATAGTTACTATGATGATCTCATTTTTTATATAATAGTATAGATAATAATATATTACATGAGCAGTTACGGTCGATTTTAGGTGGTTTTTGGACGTCTTGGCGGTTTTTTCATCAACTGCAAATTAACGAGTAACAAGGTGGGAACTAAAAAATAAGTTAAAATAAAAAAAATTAAGTTACTGGTATCGTGAAAATATTTTGATCCGAAATTACTGCTAAAAGGAAAAGAATGATTTGTACCCGTTATTGATATAGTAAAGATTTTTTTTATGGACTTCGGTTTCGTACTTTTTTCTCTAATTTGGGTTATTCACGTAAAAATTTTTGTGTCGTTATTCTTCATAATTATTATCCATATTGATATCATGAAAATATTTTGATATGAAATTACCGCTAAACGGAAAAGAATCAATGCTTCTAGTGTACAAAAAATTATTTAATTTGGCTATATTTCCTAACATAAAATACATATATTTTCGTTTAATACATATTGTTGCATACAATTTTGTTCTTCATATCTGAAAGTTCAAAAAGCATATTTAGTTCGCTTGGTTTTGTAATTTGCAGTGCTCCGATTATAAAATGAAAGTGGGACAATTGCCATTCTCCATTGTAGGACCGAGTGCTTTTGGCCTAGTGATAAGCGCTTGATGCTAACAATTGGTGTCAAAGCGAGGTCATGGGTTTAAGTCTTCCAAGAAATATATTTCTATACTTCTTTGGGGGATGTTGGGTTAAGCATGCATGAGTGAGAGCAGTACTGGGATGGGTCAACTCCTAGGAAGTTCTCATGCGTCAAGCTGCTGACGTTGTGCCGTTTGATCTGGTTGATTAAGTGGACCGTAAAATAGTGACACCAGATCTTAACGGATAATACTGTCTTTGCTGAAGACAGGACAGACGGTAGAGAAAAGATAAGACTGATATCTAAGGGATATGAGACAGCACCGGCAGATAGACACGTATCTCTCCGGTCTCATGGGCCTAACAGCCCGACCCATTAACACCCAAGTAGATGCACTCTGCACTGTCACAAGTATAAGGAAATAAAGTTACGCCTTGACTAACAGCTATAACTTTTAGCCTAATGATAAGCACGTGATTTTAACATCCATCAACACCGTACGTGGGACAAATTGGTCTTAATAAAATATAGTTAAACTCTAGTCTGACTCGATTTTTGTCTTTGTCTTGTCTTGACATTTGTTTAAACATATTCTATGACAACCCATCAACAGTTTCAGAATTAGAGTACCTTTATCGTTAATATAAGTATCCCAAGCATTATTAAAAAATATCAAAGCAAGGAAAACGGAAAGCTGTGCTCAAATGAAGCTGACGATACCAACTTTAATGTTCTAAAAAATACAAACTGAAATGAATTGGAAAATCGTGAGTACTCTTTGAGTAGTTAAAAAATCTTGTATCGGTACGAAAAAATTACATCTTTATATAGCCTTTAAAAAATTTGCTTGAAAAGTATTATTTCGGATTTGTGAAATTACTTTCAAAAATTCATTTTTTTAAACGTTTTAGAACATTATAACATGATATAATACTATACAGAGATTAACACACTTCTTAAATATTACATGCATTACCTTTATTGCAGAATTGAAAAGGATAACAGATTCAGCTATTTTTGGGTCAGCTGTACGAGACTCTTGTTTGTAAGTACCACAAAACAATTAATCTTCATCGATTAAAAAAAAAGAGCTAATATTCAGATATATGGGGAGGCAGATCATTTGCATTATGAGAAAAATTACTCACTACCACAAAAATAGCTTTTCGCAGCGCACTATTTGGATTAGTTTTCATTGTAATTATCCTGCTCTCTGAATATTTGAGAAAAAAATTGTCAATAAATCTGACAACTTCATAAAAACTCATGTGAGAAGGTCTCATAGGTCAATTTTGTGAGACATATATTATATTTATGTCACTATGAAAAAGTATTACTTTTTATGTCAAAAACATTACTTTTTATTATAAATATGGACAGAATTGATTCGCGTCACGAATAAGATCTATAAGATCGTATTACAAGAGACCTACTGCTTGTACTTTTAGTACCAAAGATAATAGCACATGTAATAACTTATTTTATAAATATCTTTAAAAAATATAAATAAATTATAATATATATACACACACATACACACACAATATGCTGTTTTGAGAAACGCAATAACAATTAAAGTTTCATGCATATGATTTTAGTTCACATGTTTTTAACATCTTAAATTAATCCTAGACCCCTTCTAGCGTAACATCTTATTTTAGAACCACCGATTAAATATTATTTCTTTCAAAAAGTCTGTCACCAAGATTTCAAGAACGAAAGCCTTTGGATTAGATACATTTCAGCACTATAATGATCCATGCAGTAAACTCTTTAGAAATGGTTTTCATCATCCTCTACATCCTCTTGAATCTCGGCCTAACATCTTACATCATCGGTAACATGACGAACTTGGTAGTCGAGGGCACACGAAGAACCATGGAGTTTGCAAGTTTTCTTGTCTGTGCCTGAAATACATCATGCTACTTCGGTTTGTGGGAGGGGTTTTAGTAGCTTTATAAGAAAGTGCAATATACATTCTTCTGGCCGAGCTCATGCACCGATGTCTATTTGAGTACTCAGCTCGATATCAGGATTTTTTTTCTAAATAAAGTTTCATCACTTTAACGATCAGGTTGCAGATATGAAAGCAGAATATCTGCCTCCAAGAGAGGACATTATTATTGCACAGGATGAGGAATCGGATGATATTATATATTTATGTTATCGTGTCCGGAGAAGTATAAATGATAGATTGTGAGATGGAGAAAGAACTAGTTTTTCGGGTTTTTAAATCCGGAGAAATTTTTGGAGCATTTTGTGTAAACGTACATGCCGAACCAAGATGATTTTCGCAGCTTCTTGGGCTCAAAACAAGATCACTAACTGAAGCAGTGAAGACCAGAGAAAAAGATCATGTAACCATGGTTGAAAACTTTCTTCAGTTTGGTTGATAAGTATATATTACCATAATATTATACATAATTTCACATACGAGATAACCGGTTAAATATGATGTATCAACTTAGTGTTAAAAACGAATACGGAAGCGTACCTGAATCTTTAGCCATGGTTTATACCGGTTTGATCTTCCAAAATGTAGAATTTCCTTATGGTTCCTAATTCTCTCTCTGTTGATGGGGATACGAAGAGATACCTTTTTTCTACATCTGAGGACCATAACCTAACTGCCTTTTTAAGCAGTTATAAAACTTTTGCCTATTTCTAATTTGGCCCCTTCATCAAATTAGAAATTCCGCATATGGTATCTACAATAAATATTCATGATATTTATGCCCTAAGTCAATTCCTTAAGTCAAAATAGACAACATAATGTTTGACTTATTATAATTGATGACCATATACATTCATTTAATTATATAAGTGTCCCAAAAATTCTAACAATCTCCCACTGGACACATATACAATATAATGAATGTGATATCCTTAGTGTGCACATGTCGTGTCATCAAATCTGAGGACATTCCAAACACTCTCGTCCATTAATCATATTGACATAGGATCAAAGTGGTCTTCGTTGGATCAATCACAACTAAACTCATCAATGGTCACGTACATCAACATCACTAAATGACATAGATCAAACATGAATTAGTGGCATGAAAATTACATGCAAGGTGATCTGTTCATGTCAATTTTCAACTGGTCCTACTTAACTTTAGTGAGATCAAACTTTTAAACATAATTGTACAAAGTGTAATGAACTGAATAATACTTCATTTCTGATCAGAATAAAAAATACATAAATAGCTGTCTATAAAACAACCAAACTACAAACTCCCACTAAAACTAGAGATCATCCATTTCTACGACACCCATACGAGCAATATGCTCATGAAAGACATTAGGCGGCAAACCTTTTGTCAGGGGGTCCGCTACCATGGAGTTTGTACCTAAGTGTTCTATAGAAATCTGTCCACTTTGTACCCTTTCTTTCACAACAAGGAACTTGATGTCAATATGCTTCGACTTTGTCGAGCTCCTATTGTTGTTGGAATATAACACAGCTGATCTATTGTCACAAAATAATCCAAGGGGTCTTTCAATCCCTTCCAGAATACGCAGCCCAGTGACAAAGTTCTTCAGCCATATCGCATGATTTGATGCTTCGTAACAAGCAACAAATTCTGCCGTCATAGTGGAGGAAGTTGTAAGTGCCTGTTTGGCACTTCTCCAAGAAATGGCTCCACCAGCTAACATAAAAATGTAACCCGAAGTGGATCTCATACTGTCTTGGCATCACGCAAAATCGGAGTCAGAATACCCAATGATCTCAAGATGATCTGACCTCCTATATGTGAGCATGTAATTCCTAGTTCTTTTCAGGTATCTCATAACCCTTTTGGCTGCTTTCCAGTGATCCATGCTTGGGTTGCTTAGATATCTGCCCAACACACCTACTATGTACACAATATCCGGACGCGTACAAACTTGAGCATACATAAGACTTCCTACCGCCGAAGCATAGGGAATCTTTTGCATTTCTTGAATTTCAAGACTTCCCTTAGGGCATTGTTTGAGATTAAACTTATCTCCCTTAGCGACCGGGGTGTTTCCTGGTTTACAATCTTGCATGTCAAATCTTTTAAGTACTTTATCGATATAGCTCATTTGTGACAATCCAAGAACACATCGAGAACGATCTCGATGTATCTGAATTCCTAATACAAATGAGGCCTCATCAAGATCTTTCATCTCAAAATTTCTTGACAGAAAACTCTTGGTTTGGTGCAATAAGCCTATATCGTTTGTGGCAAGCAAAATGTCATCCACATATATAACCAAAAATATGTGCTTACTCCCACCGAACTTGTGATACACACAATCATCGATTAAATTCCCTTCAAAACCAAATGAGAGAACTATTTCGTGAAACTTATGGTACCACTGACGAGACGCTTGTTTAAGCACATAGATGGATTTTTTTAATTTGCAAATCATATTCTTTGGGTCTCCCGACACAAAGTTTTCTGGTTGTACCATATAAATCGTTTCATCAATGTCGCCATTGAAAACGTCGTCTTTACATCCATCTGATGTAGCTCCATATCGAAATGTGCAACAAGTGCCATGATTGTCCTAAAAGATTCCTTAGTTGAAACAGGAGAAAAAGTCTCTTTATAGTCAACCCCTTATTTTTGAGTAAAGCATTTTGCCACAAGACGAGCTGTATACTCTTCCACATTACCGTTTGAATCCCTTTTGGTCTTAAAAATCCATTTACAACCAACAGGTTTTGTACCTTCCGGTAGTGGGACAAGTTCCCAAACTTTATTGTCTTGCATTGACTTATATTCCTCATTCATTGCTTCGACCCAATTTACCGAATTGGAACTTTCTATGGCATGACGAAATTTGATAGGGTCATCTTCCATCATGCCAACATTATCCTCATGTTCTTGAAGAAATACTACATAGTCATTCAAAATAGCACTTCTCTTTTTTCTCGTGGACCGCCGCAATGGCACTTGGACCTCAATCATTTCTTCAAGAGGTTGTTGAGTTTGTACCTCTGGGAGATCAACGATGTCTTGATTTTCTGGAATTCCGATATTAAATGACCAGAGTGGGACCCTGATCATTGTCTAAAGCAATCGGAATAGGAATCAACTCCTCATTAATCGTAGTGGAAGTTGATTCTTCCTCAAAGACAAAGTCCTTTATTTTATTCTTCCCCCCAAACTCAATATCCTCGAAGAATATAGTTGTACCCGTCTCAAAAATTGACCTTGATTTGGGTTCGTAAAACTTATAGCCCCTTGATCACTCAGAATAGCCAATAAAGTAGTTGCTCACAGTCTTGGGATCCAACTTATTCTCATGTGGCCTATAAGGCCTCGCCTCAGTTGGACATCCCCAAACGTGAAAATGCTTCAGACTGGGCTTTCGCCCCAACGAAAGCTCAAAAGATGTTTTAGCAGCTGCTTTTGTCGGCACTCTATTTAGAATGTACGCTGCCGTCTTTAGTGCCTCACCCCAGAGTGATTCCGGCAAAGATGAATGGCTAACCATACTCCTTACCATGTCCTGTAAAGTGCGATTTCGTCTTTCTGCTACACCATTCATGCTTGGAGAGCCCGGCATGGTGTATTGTGGGACGATACCACACTCTTCTAGGTATTTGGCAAAAGGCCCTGGACGTTGTTTACCCGAACCATCGTACCGACCATAGTATTCACCACCACGATCGGACTTTATTTTCTTTATCCTTTTGTCGAGTTGGTTTTCAACTTCAACCTTGAATGACTTGAACACGTCCAATGTTTGAGCCTTTTCATGAATAATAAATATGTATGCATATCTCGAAAAATCGTCTATGAATGATACAAAGTAGCGTTGACCATTCCAAGAAGGTGTTGAAAACTGTCCACAAACATCCGTATGTATCAATTCTAAGACTTCCGTAGCCCCATATGCACTTAATTTCTTGCCTTTGGTTTTTTTTCCTTTAATGCATTCAATACAGACATTAAAGTCCGTAAAATCAATGGAATTTAAAATTCCATCCGACACAAGTTGTTCAACTCTATTTCTAGAGATGTGACCTAAGCGCTTGTGCCATAATGCACCCGAATTATCATTATTTAGCTTTCGTTTTGTACCTTTCGATTCAGGGTTTCATGATATGAAGCATTTGTATCAAGCAAATAGAGATTGTCATATTGCATAAGTGAACCAGTTCCAACAACATTAGAATTAATAGATAACATAAACTGATTGTTTCCAAAGGAACAATTGTAACCAGATTTGTCCAAATAACAAACAGAAACCAAATTCCGTCTAAACAACGGTGCAACAAAAGTATCCATCAAATCCAAATAGAAACCAGTACAAAGCAACAATCTAAAATGACCAATTGCTTCCACATCTACCGATTTTCCATCGCCCACATAGATACTTCTTTCAGCATCACTTGGCTTCGGTATCTCAGGCAACCCTGCATTGAAATACTGATGTTAGTAGTAGCACCGGAATCTAACCACCAAGTATTTCTAGGTACTGAAGCTAAGTTAACTTCAGAACAAACCAAATTAAGAAATGTACCTTTCTTCTCGCGCCACGCGCGATACTTGGCACACTCTTTCTTCATGTGTTCGGGTTTATTGCAGAAGAAACAAAGGTCACCACCTTTATGTTGTTTCTTCTCACTCGGACCCGCAACATTTACATTCTTTCTTTTCTTGCCCTTGTCCTTAGAAGTGCTTGCCAAATGAGCACTTTCTGTCTTCTCTTGATTCAATCTCTCTTCCTCTTGGACACAGTGAGAAATCAGTTCATTCAAACTCCACGTTTCCTTCTGACAGTTAAAACTGACCTTAAAGTGGTTGAACTGAACCCGAAGAGAAATCAGGATGAGATGCACAAGTAAATCCTCGTGCAAATCCAACTTTAGTGCCTTCAATTTCAAAGCAAGATTAGACATCTCCATGATGTACTCCCTTATGTTTGCCTTGCCCTTATACTTCATTGAAATCAAGCTCTTTAGAATAGTGCTTGTTTCAGCCCTATCGCTTTTGGCAATGCGCTTCTCGATTTCTGCAAGGTACTCCTTGGCATTGGTGATGTCCTCAGACACTGCACCCTTAAACACCTCCGGAATGGCACGCTTGATGATCATCAGACTCATGCGGTTGGAACGATCCCACTTCTCAAATCTATCTCTCTCTTTAGAGGAGCTAATTGCCGTAGGAGTAGTGGGCTTCTCCATCCGAATCGCAAGGTCCATGTCCATGCACCTGAGAACTATCTCAATGTTCTCCTTCCGGTCCTTAAAATTAGTACCATTAAGGACCGGTACTGAACTTAAGTTGGCAGAAATATTAGCAACATTCACTGAAAGAGAACATTAAAAAATAAATAAATAACGTGCTCACAACCATAATTATCAATAAAATTCAAAATTAATTGGCAAATCCCATCTCAAGATACCTAACGCACCATTAATTTCAAGTCTTTGGACATTAAAATTAACTGCAAGTGATATTCTTGTTGTAATAATCAAACACTAACAATAATGCATGACAAATAACAAACCTCTCTTCGGATTGATTTATTATTCTCATGTAAAATCCTTATAATCGTTACGTGTTTAATATCACAGGTAATTATGTAGTCCGGCAAACTATTAACCTTCCTTTGAGCCGATTAATAATCGCATGAGCTTACAAACTTACAAACATTCAAAATTCGTCATGAACAATCTACAAAAGAGAGGTCATTTTGACGACATCTTATTTCAATTTATCCAATCGGAATGATGAACTATAATAACTTTATTATATAGTATGCCAATTAAATGAATTCAATCGAATTAAATAAATAATAATAAAATAAATAAATCCCAAAAAACTGAATCATTGGTCAAAGTTGCATGAAAATTAATAATAGAATAATAAATTTCCATCAAAAATTGTTCTGGGAAGGCTAGGATTCATCCGCCATTGCCCGACAGAAAAAGACAAAGCAGTGAGATAAAACACAAACCATTGCACCTTATCCTTTTTTTTTTATCCAAAAAACAGATTGCGGCGTTTCTTTGCAAGGAAAAAAAAAAGTTTTATCGGGCAACAGAGAAAGGGCTTCAATGGAGAAAGGATTTCATCAACAGAAAGAAAGAAAAAAAAAATTTTTGGAAGATCACACCAAAATTAAATTTTTTTTTATCCTCAAATCAAGAACAAGATTAAGGGCTCTGATACCAATTGTTAAAATTATTTCTCTAGATTTTCCGTGTTCCTAATCCCAAATGAAACTACACTAGAGAATCACAATCCTGTTCTTAATTAAATATAAAAACGAATACGGAAGCGTACCTGAATCTTTAGCCATGGTTTATAGCGGTTTGATCTTCCAAAATGTAGAATTTCCTTATGGTTCCTAATTCTCTCTCTCTCTGTTGATGGGGATACGAAGAGATACCTTTTTTCTACATCTGGGGACCATAACCTAACTGCCTTTTTAAGCAGTTATAAAACTTTTGCCTATTTCTAATTTGACCCCTTCATCAAATTAGAAATTCCGTATATGGTATCCACAATAAATATTCATGATATTTATGCCCTAATTCAAATTCCTTATTTCAAAATAGGCCACATAATGTTTGACTTATTATAATTGATGACCATATACATTCATTTAATTATATAAGTGTCCCAAAAATTCTAACACTTAGGACTTTATTAACCGTGTAACTAAGAGTCTAAGATGCAGTATCTACTCATAATAGATCGATCATTCAGTCCCTCGAAAAATTTACATTTTGCCTATATATTGCACCAGTAATAAACAGCTTTGGCTGGAAAACTAATGTATTGTCATGGTAATTCGGCGTCACAAGATGCTCGAAGATTTACATATTCAGGATTCTTTTCTAGAAGACGTGGAAGGCATTGTTGACTCTAACGTGTCGATTAAAATGTTGAGTATAGCTTGTACCGGAAATGATGTGTTTCTTGATGAGTTACTCGATTCAGGATTTGACTCTTATGTTGGAGATGTTAATGGAAGGACCCCGTTGGTATGTTTCTCGAAAACGTGTTTGTTTGTTAAGATTTATGTTGGCAACCAAACATGAGAAGTACTAATAGAATGTATGATTTCAAGAGGAAAGAAGCCAAATGTGCCAATCAGAAATAAAATAATATACTCCAATCCTGTGATCCTGATGGTGTCTGTGATTTGGTGCTGCTGAAGCATGCTTGTAGTTTACATCTGAGAGGTAAAAGTACAGCCCTTCTGTCTGAATTGGCAAATAATCTTTTATTTTGTCAGAAACTATAAGATTTTTACCACAGATTCGAAGGAAAACACAGTTTTATGGGATGCCATAGCAGCGACATTCCATGTTCAATATTCTGTAACATTGGGCTTCCATCTCTGATCTTCATGTGGCCGGTGACCTTTTATGTGTTAGAGTAGGTGTCCGACAAGTCAACTTGTGGCTCGGGCTTTATTGACTCTAATGTAAAACAATCTTTATTTTAATAATATTTTACGATTTTATTTGATTATGGCATTATGCTTTATCTGTATACACATGCAAGCTGTATAGATAAAGTCCTTCAATATACAATAGGTACCATGAGGTCTGCGTCACAACGTAATATCGTGGAACTTATATTTTAAACAGGTTCCTAGTCGATTCAACCGCCTAAAACAAGGATAAATGTCGCTCGAGCTTGAGACTAGTATATGTTATGTAAACGCCATGTTTCATTTGTAAGGGCATGGAGATGTCCATTCACACAGATAGGTGATCATATGATGATGCACTGAACAACCTTCTCTCGGACTGTCCAAGTGGTTCTCACTTATCGAGTGGAATAGTCCGTAGTTATGGTTGTACACCATTAGTCGTCCTTTGACCCGGGACAATGTTGGGGCTATACATACTAGCATGCACTTTGATCCGTTTACCGATTCCATCGAGGGTCATCAGGTGGCGATGTTGGGTGTAGTTTCGAAATACGTAGGAGCAAATGCATTGTAGTCAGGAATTCACCGTTTGCCTACGGATAAAGATATCCTATGTGGTCTGATGAGTCAATAGTGCAAGAAATCTATGATCGGAGTAAGACATGTGCAGTTTGGAAAAGTGTTTTCTCAGCTGCGCATACCATGACACTATTACTCTAAGATAAATCACATCGCTATCGAATTCATATGCAACCTCGATATACCAATGGTTGCAGATTTGATCGGGATATATGTGTTGAAGGGACCGTACTGTGGACTAACCATGACTAAAGGTTCTTGCAGATACTATCAGTGATACCTAGGGGATCATGAGGCGATACTACTAGACGTTCTTACCATGATCTGATGAATGCAATCAGAAATGAGTTCTGACATTCTTGATCAAGAAGTTGATGTAAAGAATGAGTTTAACTAGGGCAAATTCGAATAAGAATAAATGTTATTCTGAATCACATGGAGATGTAAACCCACAGCTAGCTGTATTCCTAAACCATTGAGGGTCACATAAATATCGGATTCTGTGTTTCCGTTGAGTAGTCAAATTTTAAGGAGTTGAAATTTAACGACTACAGTTTGATTGAGATCAAACTGGATGCTTATAAAGGAGTTTATTAGCTGATTTCATAGGATGAAAGAAATGAAAGTTAGCATGATTGCTAAATAAAGAATGAGAGTGAAACTGTCTTTTTTGTGAAGGGTTTCACTAAAACTGGCAGCTGCCCAATATGGTAAGTGAAAATTTTGATCTTCAAAATTTTCGATTTTCATTATATGAACAAGACTGTATCCTTGATACATCGGCGTTCTCGGATCGTCGATCGAGGTTATAATGAGTTCATAATTATTTATTTAGTGAATTTGAAATTTACTAATTAAATAGCGACTACTAACATGTAAAAATTCTCATAAATGTTCTAGAGGAGTCTAGAATTAAATTAACCACGGAGTTAATTTATAAATTAAATAATGATTATTTAGTTTAATTTAATGTACATATACATGTATATATTTTATATGGTGATATAAAATATGTGTATATGGTATTATTATATCATGTATTATTAAAAGTTAATAAATACATTATATATTAATTATATAGGAGTTTTAATATAATGATACATGTAGAGTCATAGTGGGAGAGGGACTCCTGATTAGATTAAGAGTCTCACTCTATATATACACCATTAAGGCTCATTATTCAATAATGAAAAATTGCATATCACCAACACAGAACTCCTCCTCTCCCTCCCCTTGAAGCTCTCTGCCACTTCACAAGTTTTGAAGAAAGAAAATTCGGCCATGTTGAATTGAAGGATATGATAGAATCAATTTATGCAAGCTATTAATGGTTAATGGTTTAATTAGCTTCAAGTAATTATTGATTAAGAATCAATAATCTTACACCAAGAAAAGTCACGGCCAATTCAACAAATTTCATCTAAAATTCTGTCTGCACTTTTCTTCTGTAGCCATCGCTGCGTTATCTCTGGATTTTGGAAATTCGGAGTCTATAGTCTCAACGCACAAATCGCTTGCGATTTCAAGTGCAACCCAAGCGAGGAACAAAGCTTATGATCGTGGACTTAATTAAACGATCAAGGTTGAAAAGCCGTTCGTAGGGATATACAAGAAGGGCTATATAAGCTTAAAATCCGGAATAGCTTGGAGTCCGGCGTAATATACGCAAGGTATGATATTAAACGTCCTATGAATGTTTTGAACACACGACGCCCAAAAACAAAAATTTTAAACTTCCGTTGCGTCTTGGGTGCGAGAATACGATATCTCAACATTATGTACAGCAGCAAAAAGAAATAACCTAATAGTGATGAAAGATTTTCTCCAACATGGATTTAATGTGCTCCAAGAATAGCTCTGGAACGACTCCGATTCAGGTTGCAAACATTGAAAACCATGTGGAAACGATGAAATTTCTTTTGATAAATGGAGCTGAAGCTTATGAAATAGTTAAAGTTCTCTCCATTAAACTGGAATGAAATACTTCAAGAATTCGAGGTAGGACATCGTGTAGTCATGCCCAAGGCGTCAAAAAGAGCTGTTTCATCAAGAGGAAACGATCATTTCACGATCTCGTTTTATTTTATAATACATCTGATCCAATTTGAGTACCTCTACAGGATAGATGCAATTGGGAAATATCCAAGTCGCGATGTTCTTTGGGGATCATTTATATACAAAGGAAATCCCGAAAACTGTAGAAAAAGTCCCCCGCCGGACCAGGGAGGTTGATTAGGTTGCCAAGCTCAGTGGCTGAGCTCAAGACTGTCGCAGGTATTTTGATCAAAATATGTGCATTCTTTTCAGCAGTTTTTCCATGAGTTAAAAGAATTTGAGTGTTGAAATGTGTTATTTAGCTTCATCTCAACGATTCTGGCAGGTCAAAAATTTGGATTCGATGCCACTACTGCATCATTATCTAATGAAGAAGGCGCTGAGATCGACTCAATCGAAGTGATAAAGAGATAATGATAAGCTGTTTGTAGTCGAGAATTGGCATAATTTGATGAGCATCTGATGCAGAATAATTAAATGATCGATAATAACTGAAACCATATGAATACTTTCATAGAATATAGAAACATAACTCTGTTTGAAAGTTTGATCCAAAATTTGTATGATATTTCCCTCTTAAATAAAAACAGGTCATTTTTTCTTTAGAGTTACTATTTATAAAAATAATCCCATTACTATATTTCTAACCCAATAAACTATGGTTTCGAAATTTTAGAACATTCACAAACTATTAAAATTTTAACTACTCTATATAGTATTTATCAAAAAAAAAAAAAAATATTCCACACACATCATTTTTTAATTGCATGTTTAACAAAAACGTGCCAAAGTGAAACCACCCGTTCATTACTTGTCAAATAACAAACTTGAGATTCTGCAACAGTGGGAAACACAGATGGGAAACTAGAAAAACTTAAAATTATATATATATATGATGAACAAAGGTGAAGTTCATTTTCATTTACTGTGGAAAAAAAACCAGAATAATATGAACATAAATGTGCTTCTGTTTATTTTGTACCATGCAAACACAAAAACAGAGTGAAACGTTTCAAAACAAAATTTTGACCCTATCCGAACAGTTGCGCATAAATTCACGTATAATTTACCCAGACGACCGAAACCTCCATGGATTAGATGTTGGAAGAATTCAGCCACGCTACAATGTTGTCATGCTCAGTTATCTGTTTATATGTGCAATTTATGCCAGGATGCAGAACAGATTGGGCCTATAATAATCCGAAACCGAAAGGCAGAAGCGTGTATAAGATCCGCCACAAGATCAGATAAAATCACCATCATAATGATCAACAAGAATTTGACAGCGTTGTCATGTTAGTACGTCTAGCGGATGACATGCTTGGGCACATGAAAGTATTCCTCTGCCAACGTATTCCAACAACCTTAGGCATCGAATCCTGGAAAAGCAAACTGGGCTGCAAAACTTTCTACTCGTGTTCGGAGCTCAACGATTTCTTTGTTATTCTCAAGGCCCTTCAGAAAAGATTTAGGTACTTTCCCACATTGTTCTCTCTGCACCAGACTTGCAATCTGTGCAGCTCTTAGAAGGAATTCAGCCATCGTTTCAAAATCAGCCTCCAAGCAACCTCTGGACGTCATTGCAGGTGTGCCTACGGGAACAAAAACAAAATACCATCAATATTGGGGTAAAAAAATCACATCACACCATTAGCTGAAATTTAACTTATGTCATGCAGTAGGACTTGGTGCCCACATAAGCACCAGGAAGGGTTTCATACTTGTCCTTAACTCACAAAGATACTGACCAAAGTAGTAAGAGTTGTCCATTGCAGGTTTTTAGTGTTACTCACAATTCTTCCACAGTCCAATATTCGATGGGGGATGAGGTATTGCAATATATTAACTATAACTGACATACCGATTCTTACGCCTCCAGGGGTGATTTTGCCATTGTCATCAAAGATTGTGACTTTATTGAGAGTGATATGGCAGAACTCACACACTGTCTCATAAGTTTTGCCTACAAGCCACAATTAATAAAAGATCAATCCATGATATAGAGTCCAAGCATCAGTAGCAGAAGCTAGTAATTCAGAAACGTGCTCCACAAACAAACAATGCAACGTACATTTAATTGCACAACAAAAGAGGGTGTTGGATTCATGGCAAAAGGAACACGTACAGATATGAGACAGCTAATTGAAAGAGATCATTCAGAAAAACAAGCGACAAAATGTAGCATTTACAAATTCGCAAAAAACAAGGAAACATGATCCATGGGACACAAGAACATGATAACAACCAATGTGGAAAGAAAAATGTAGAATTATGATTAAAACACGGGTAAAGACGCATACCTGTCAACCCAAAATTTCTGAGATCCCAAAGCAGTAGGTGATTATCAGTTCCCCCAGTGACTAATCTACAATTTCTTCTCAATAAAGCCGACTCCAACGCTTGGGCATTTTTCTTCACTTGTTGCATGTACATCTTGTACTCGGGAGTAGCCACTTGTTTCAAAGCAATTGCAAGGGCGGCAATATGATTATTGTGTGGCCCTCCTTGTAGAGCTGGGAAAACAGCGAAGTTCACCTTTTCCTCAAAATCATACCTGTCACTGCCATCACCTTGATTCAAAGGTGTGCCTCTCTTCCTCAGTTTTGGCCCCTTCCTGTAGAAAATAATTCCTCCTCTAGGACCACGAAGACTTTTGTGGGTTGTTGAGGTGACAATATCACAATATTCAAATGGACTAGCACATTCCTACATATTTACAATCACAGCACTGGTTAAAATCAAGTTATTATGTCCAATAAACAACAGTGATTGAGTAACAAGAAACGGATTTGACATGGAGAGAATAGCAAATGGTCATGTTAGGGTACTGTCAATCTTGAGAAAGCCTAAAAATACCCCATCCATGCAGCCAATCTCAATCAACAGAATCAATCACCAATACATCTAAGACAAAGGAAACAGTCCACAAACATTATGATATGTGATCCAGGACACTAGTCCAAGTACAAAATGCTCCAACTCAGCATCCAGAAGAACTATATGGACATAAAAAAGAATAAAATAATCTTGTTTGGTTAATCAGCACAAACTATACTCATTAAACCAGGGCATAAAACTGACATCAACCTTCAGAGTAAATAATTTAGAGTTGGAAGAGTAAACAAGTGTAATGTGAAGGTACTGATCAAATAAACATGCATGACAACAAAGTTCAGATACAAGAAAATTAAAATGTAAACCAAGGTCAAGAATTTAAGCAAGAGAATATCAACTCCAATTTCCAAATCATAAACAGGGGATAGAATTTTCACCTTAGCAGCAATAAGACCGCTAATCTGAGCCATGTCACATAACAAAACAGCACCACAACTATCTGCAATCTGTCTAAACCTCGAGTAATCCCAATCCCGAGGATAGGAACTCCCGCCACAAATCAATATCTTAGGGCGAAAATCAAGTACCTTTTCCTCAAGCTTCTCATAGTCCACATAACCTGTCTGCGGATTCACCTTATATGACAAACTCTCAAAAAATATGGACGCCCCCGACACTTTCCTGCCATTCGGTAAATAACACCCATGACTCGTGTTTCCCCCAGAAGGTGTATCCAATCCCATTATTCTATCCCCCGGTAGCAAAAGCCCGGTATACACAGCAAAATTAGCTGATGTACAAGAATACGGCTGCACATTCACACCCCATGATTCAGAATCAAGATTGAACGCAGCCAAAGCTCGCTCGCAGCAAAGTTTTTCAATATCATCAATGTATTGGTTCCCACCATAATATCGTGCGCCGGGCATACCTTCAGAGTATTTATTAGTCAAGTGGCTCCCCAACGCCTCCAGTACAGCTCTGCACACAAAATTCTCTGAGGCAATCAATTCGATCCCTTTGAATTGTCTGCGCTTCTCCTTCTCCATAATTTCGAAAATATCTGGGTCTGCATCTCGCAAGCTCTGATTCCCCCATGTTCTTACCAAAGTTTTACGAGTTTCAATCCCATTAGAGAAAAGTCCAGATGGGGTCGTCGAGGCGAGTACTGAATCGCAGTCACGTTTACGCTTCAAGGTCATGGAATGCCCCAAGATTCGAAACTCCTCCACATCTTCTTCGTCACCATCTTCGATATCGCCGTTTTCATCGGAATTGTTCTCGTCTCTTTTAGCTGGTCCGTTGGTTGCAGTATGATCGACGGCAGCGGATCCAAAGAAATTCCTAACCATCGAACCGTTTGGATGTGAAATAGATTCATCGGAGTTTTTCGAGCTCCGTCTACAGTCCACCTGTTCCGCCGTCCCTGAGACGTGGGATAATAATCCTAGCGTAACACCGTTTTCTACCGGACTCTGAGTCAAATCCATTACCAAAAACAAAAATAGCAAAATACCAAAGAGGGGTATGTTTCAAATCGAAGCACGAGAAAACCCTTGACATAAATCAACAGAAACACGAACAACGACAGTTGTGTGAACTGCAAAGGCAGCGGACGGCTGAGTGAATGACGGCCGAAGCGACATCTGGAAATTTCATAAAATAAAAAAAAAAAGGAAAATGGGATTTGTTTAAAGTACAGAGATTTCCTGGAAAATGGGGCGTTGATATAAAGCTGGGGTGAAATCTCCGAAGATTTATACGAGGAGCTGTCAGCTGTCAGCTGTCAGCTCGGGGTGACAATGAATGGTGACCAATATATGAGCCGGGTGAATCTGGACAGGTTTAGGGGAGCGGGGGAAATGGTTACAAGTTCAAGTCAAAATCGGCCTATTATCCTGAATTTGATAAGATAATACAAAGGATTTTAAAAAAAAAATTATAAACAAAAAGTTGTATTCTCGTCTTAAACTTTCCTTGAAGTATTTGAGATCTAATTTTAGATTATTTCATTTTATCAAGTTTAGGGATATAAATTAGCATAAACGAACCGAGCCGAACAAACTTGAGCTCGATTTACTTATAATTTATATAGGCACGAGCTGAGACTCTTTTAAACAAGCTCCTTTTCGAGCTCGTTTTAGATCTCGTTGAATATTTTTAACCCAAATTCCAATTAATATATGATAATTTAATGAGTATAATTTCTCATTTTGTAGAATTTCAATTTTCAATAGCTTATATTTCAATAAAATAACAATGTGTGACAAAAACTCATGGACCAACAAATTAACCAAAAAAATTAGTTGAACTCAGCTCGATAAGCTTAACGAACGATTTTGAAAGAACTTTTTACGAGTCGAGCTCCGAATAATTCGCAAACATCTTGGTTTGTTTATATCTTAATTAAGTTCAAGCAATTTCATTTTTATGGCACAATAGATTTTGAAAATATGAATTTGAATTGAAAGTAATATGAAAGAAAAACACCAAGTCACGAATTTCCTTATTTAGATTAGACACAATTGGTCTTAATTTACCAAAAACTTATCACTAAAGTTTTATCAACGATGTAATTTTTTGTTTATATATAATAAAACTTGACAAAAACTTGTGTGAGACGGTCTCACGGATCGTATTTTGTGAGACGGATATCTTATTTGGGTCATCCATGAAAAAATATTAATTTTTATGCTAAGAATATTACTTTTTATTGTGAATATAGGTAGGGTTGACCTGTCTCACAGATAAAGATTCGTGAGACCGTCTCACAAGAGACCTACTCATAAAACATTATATGAATTAAATGATATTAAAGTGATATCTTAATCCATTGCTTTTTTTTTTATAAAAAAAAATGCTCAGACATTCTACAAAAATATGAATATGATTATAACCCTCTTTGTTGTATACAAATAATTTTTCTTCATATTTTCTGCATATAATAATTCAAAATTTAATCAATACAAATAAATATAAATCATATTATTTTTTCTTTTTAATTTTTTTAAAAATTTGTGGTATTTTAATTTTATTTATTCGATCATTTTATATTAGAACTGATGAAAGTGTTTAGATGTGTGTGAATAAACACCTCACAAAAATCTTTTCTTCTAAAACTTGGGACTTTCAATTGGTGTTAACAGTCAAGAACAAACCTCGATTTTCGTTGGGCACAACAGGTTATCTTTGGAAGTGTATAGACGAAGTGCAGAACAAACCGAATGGACTCAGTGGACTTAATGCAAAAGATAATTCAATAGAACAATGAGGTAAGCAAAAAATAATGACAGAGATATGTTTCTAGAAGTTTGAAACTAAAATTCTTTTATGCCTCTCATTCTCCTATTTTAAGAAGGTATTCACTAGAAGACTTTAAACAAATTGTTTCAATATAACTTATTGCAAACTAACTTAAACAATTTTAATGCAAAAAAACTCTTTCTAATTTTCATTAAAATTTGATTATAATATAACCTTGAGCACAATGTGAATATTAGAACAACATGGTTGATCCTAAAAGATCTTATTTAAACTTTTGAGTGTGTGCCAGATGACTTTCAGCATGATATCCGAAGAATACTTGAATATCTAAACAAAATAATGATTCATTGTAGATTGTAGAGAGTTTCTTGAATCTTCAATCCGCTTGTTGTACAAAGATTACAACATTCAAATTTGAATGTCTAAAATGAGATCATCTAAGGCATGATGCAAAAAATATTATACAGTGCCACATGTCCTTGTCTTTTACTTGAAATGACACACAACAATAAATGCTCGGGTACACTGACATTTAATGTCCATAATAAATTTGTCTTTTTCTTATAACATTCTTCCGAATTTGAGATTTGCTGAGAAAGAATTCGACCAATTTAAAGAATGCATATCAACTCCCCAAACTCGATTTAGTGACTTATAGATAGAATTGCTGAAGTCTTTTTATGATTAGTCTTTTATCTAGTTCTACTTAATTATCAAGAGACTTGTTGAATTTTTAAACTAAGTAATTTTTCACACATTTGTCGAATTGTGAGAACCTGAATTTCCAGCAGCAGCTAGCAATATTCAGCAGCAATGCAAGAAGTTCAGCAGAAGCTTCCAGCAGCAACTGATATTTCAGAAGCTGGTATTTTTTCAGCATATATAATCCAGCAACAGATAGAACCCAGCAGCAGAAGAGTTAAGTAGCGTGAGATTTCAGCAGACAGCTACTGATTCTGCTTATGACTTGTAACTGAAGCATTTAACATGAAATGAAGGCTGTTAATGGCACATCATGTGAGATTATGGCCATTAATGGGAAGGCTAACAATAAGAAATTTTCCTATAAATAACACCCTCCAATCTCTGAATTGGTGTTACACAAATCCTGAGTTATCACTTGAAATTCGAGCTAAGAGAGTGCCTTTGTTCAAGCAGAAAAATCTAGTAGCAACTTGCAGACTTCAACTGAAAGTTCTAGCAAATTACTGTAAGTGGGCTTATGTATAAATATCTTGAAACCAGTTTGATATCTTTTGTTTTGAAGCAAAGTATATATATTCTGAACATTACTGAATTCTGATTACTAATTACTGGCATCACCCCTTAGAGGAGAGAACATATAGGGGACTGATATCAGTTTAGCCATGAAATTCACAAACGTGCTCAGTGCTTACTTGCAAAATTTCTGATTTCTGTTTTGAATACTGATTCCTGAATACTGATTCTTGTTCTGAAAATAAGAGTTCTGTATATTATTTGTATTACTGTTTCTGTTGAAAATGATTTCGAAAACTGGGAGTTATTCCCGCCCCCGCTTACTGAGTGACGATCATATCACTCACCCACCAAACCCATCTCAGATAAGAACGAGGAAGAACTATTAGAAGAAGAAGAGCAGAACCAGTTCTGGGACTGGTAAAGAAGACTGTTATTTTTCAGTTCTAGATTATGTTTTTCCGCTGCATTTGTAGAAACAATGTTATGTCTGGTTTTACATTTCCGCCGTAAAACATTTGTTATTTGAGTTTGTATCAGACAATGAAATATTCAGTTTTATGAATAAAAAGACTGATTTCTGAATTTTGTACTTCTGAGGCTTGTTGTTTTCGAATGTAAATTTGAGAGTAACGCCGGTGTCGATTAATCCCGTCCCTAGGGTGTGACAGAAATCACCAAAAATTTTAATGTTATCCAACAATTTCCTTTTTGTTGTTGATGATGCCAACAACTCACCAATTAGGCGGGAAGCTGATCGTACAGTGAGACTCAATAATTTTATCCTTTGCAGCTTGAATGTGTTCCTTGAAATTTGTGTCTCGAATTTTCCGACAACCATTTTGGAACATTTTGTTTTTGAGTATTGCTGCAACGTCCATTATTGTACATTGATCGTACAGTTGCTTTTGTATCGTTGTGCAAAGCTGGAATCCATTTAGGTAAGCTCGTCAGCTGGGCTCTTCATCAGTTAAGCACTTCATCAGCTGGCCGGGCTTTTGAAGGTCTTCTGCTGAACTGCATGTCAGCTGGACAATCAGTTGAACTGGTTATTGATAATTCAGTTGGACTGGTTCAGTTTGATCAATCACTTGACACTTTCAGTTTGCTTCTCGAAAGCTTCAGTTTTGGCTCAGTTAACTGATCAGTTCGAACTTGATCAGTTTCAACATCCTGCGCACTTCGATAAATTATTAGTAACAAAATAACAAGTTTTGTTAACATCAATATCAAGATTGTGAACATGAACTGTTCCAACAATCTCCTCCTTTTTGATGATCACAAAACTTGAGCGATTAAAACGATTTTAAATTAAAATCTAAAAATTTAAAACTGATAAGAATCAAAAACATGTTTTTTTAAAAAAAATTAAAAGAAACTTTTCAATTTCAGGGATAAGAAAACTCCTCCTTAAGAACTGAATTTAAAAACGAGTTTAAAATCATTTTTCAATTCGAGGGATAATTTAAAGAAAACTCCCCCTCAAAAATTGAATTAAAAACTCCCCCACAAAAATATAATCGTTTATGTATTTAATGAAGTTTTAGCATCATTCAAACTGTTTAGGCAACAAATCTTAATATAACAGTTCAGTTACAAGAAATCTAACTGGATAAACATGATGTTTATTTAATCGAATACGCGTCCCTTGTATCATTCATTTACGTACACCAGAAGTGTAAGGGAAATTGCTACTACAATAGCAAACTTTAAATACCATCACATATCAGTTAGTTTCTACATAATAGAACTGGATATACTAACAACTGGTCGCCTTGAATGCTTTGAATGTTGCAACGATCTTGAGTCTCTTTGCCAGAAGAGCAATTAATTTTACTTGAACTTGATCTCTTTGCTGGCTAACTGGTCGAGCTGATTCTAAACTGGACTCAACTGATGCTGAACCACATTGATCATCTACTCTGATCCGATATGGCAATGAAGCCGCGGTATACTGCTGGTGATTAAGCTCCATTTTAATCATCCAACATCTCAACATAGTTGGGTTTCGTTTATTGATCAGCTAAACTTGTAGGTCTTTTGAACCTCTTCATCAGTTGAGCACTTCATCAGCTGGCCGGGCTTTTGAAGGTCTTTTGCTAAACTGCATGTCAGCTGGACAATAAGTTGAACTGGTCATTGATACTTCAGTTGGACTGATTCAGTTTGGGCAATCGGTTGGCACTTTCAGTTTGCTTCTCGAAAGCTTCAGTTTTTGCTCCGTTAATTGATCAGTTCGAAGCCTAATCAGTTTCAGCATCCTGCTCACTTCGATAAATCATTAGTAACAAAATAACAAGTTTTGTTAACATCAAAATCAAGATTGCAAACATAAATATTCCAACACTAACCAAGTTTGCACATTAGTGGATCCTCCTGATGGAATTGTTCCCAATATAAATAGATCCACAAGAAGAAAACCGGGACATATGAGAAGGTAGTGACCTTAAAGACTAGATTGATGACAAAATGTTATACTCAAAGACAAATAACTGACTATAAGAAAGCTTTTTGCCAATCAAGTCCAGTAGGATTTTATTAGCCATAGCAGCATGGTATGACTATGATATGTGAAAAATAGATGCGAAGACGATGTTCTTTAATAGAGATCTTAAGGAAGAGATTTACATGTTTCAACATGTAGGATCCACATAAATGAGAAGCGAACATAAGTTATGCAAGCTTCAAAGATCGATTTATGGTCTCAAAAAAATCAAGAAGTTGGAACCTTAGATTTGATAATGCTATCAAAGAGTTTGGTTTTATTCAAAATTCCGAGGAACCATGGGTGTACAAGAAAATTAGTGGGAGTGCAGTGACATTCCTAATACTTTATGTTGATGATATCCTCATCATTGAGAATGATGTGAGATTATTGAAATCAACTAAAGTAACACTAAGGTGTAAATTCTTCATGAAAAATATTAGTAAATCATCTTATATATTATTAATACAAATATATATATAGATCGAAGAAGACGTTGAGACTCATCCTAATCACTTATATCGATACAATAATGAAAAGGTTCTCTATGGATGGGTGCAAGAGAGGACATCTACATGTGTGTCACGGTGTTGTTCTATCTAATTCGATGTGCCCCAAGATACGTGGAGATAGAGATAATGACACGTGTTTCATATGCGTATTCTATTGGTTGCATAATTTATGGTATGATATCTACAAGACCTAATATAACATATGCTCTGAGTGTCACGAGCCAATATCAAGTCAACCCCGGTCAATTTTGTTGAAAATTCGTGAAATATATTCTTAAATACTTGAGAAAGACTAAGAATTTGTTCATGATTTATGAGGGTGGAGAATTGAGCTTGGAAGGCTACACTGATTCTAACTTCTCATGTGACATGGATCATTCAAAATCAACTTATGGATTTTTATTCTTTGGTTGGATGAGGAATTTTGTTCAAGAATTAGGCGTAATTTCCAAGGGAGTTCCACTCCCGATGTAATATGACAACACTGGTGCTGTTGCACAAGAAAAAGAATCAAGGTCTCACTAGCAATCCAAAAATATACTGAGAAAGTTCCACATTATTTGGGAGAATGTGGGAAGAAGAGACAGTGGTTGAAAGAGTCTCATCTGCTGATAACGCAGCTGATCCACTTATAAAGTCGGGACGGTGGACGACCGCACACTACCTCTGCCATCAGCGGGGGTTTTGAACACTGCTTTTGAGTCAAATATGTTAATAATTAACATTAACCTGACTTGGTCATCTCAAGACTCAACGACAACTCAAAATGAATTTCTATTTATTTTTTAGTTCATATATCAAAATTGCAGTGTAGTCATTCACGATTTCTTATCATTATAATTTAATCTCCATTTAAATATAAACTGAATGAATTATAAAAAAATATTGTACAATCACGTAATACGTGCGTCAGTGCACTAATATCAATTAAGTTTTAAACTTTATACTGAGATTAAGTTTTAATCTTATCATCTTGGTGGTTGGTTAATTTGGAGGCACCAAAAAACATTAACTAAAAGTTGAGAGGGTGGACGACCGTACACTGCTTTTGAGTCATTTGTATTAATAATTAACATTAACTTAACTTGGTCTCAACGACAGCAATCTTGGTCACTCCTCTCTTCTCCCTCCGACCGATTGACCCGACCCGGACCGACACGGCTCAGCTGAATCCACACTGCCATCCCGGCGACAACTATCAGTGATGCGGTCCACCGTCCGTTCATCATTTTCTTTTCTAACTGCCTTCCTATTCTTCATATCGGCGGCGCTCGCTTCTGAGTCTGATCACAAGGTACACACTGCATTTTTCCACTCTCAGTTGAGCCGTGAAGTATATAAATCTTGTTTTTCAGCTTCATTTTAGCTAATTCATTCATATTTGGATTAACGTCGCAATACATTAGTGGAATGGGTTAGATCTGTTTTCAAGATCTCTGAATTTTTCTGTTCAATGATTACCATTGATTCTGGGTCGCTGAAGAGCTGTGGTTTTGCCTGGGACACTGCGTATTCGGAAATCAAGAATGTATGCCTCGTAACTTGGGGAAAATCTTAGTTTATTCACCAATTAATGATATGTAGACGGGGTGGCATTTCTGGACATTTTATGGTTTATTATTGTAAAATTATACGTAACAAGAGGATTTTCTTTCTTTTTTTTTCTTTGAAAAATATTTATTCAGGAGTTTATGGGTTCATTTTGGGGGTAATGTTGAGCCACCTTATTGACGACAGTCACTGGATCATTGGTTGGCATGAGTGTCTTGTAGTTCCCAACCAATAATTTGAGGGAAAGTACATTGAGAATGATTGCACGGTATTCATGATTTGGATTTATTTGTGCGCTTGGTTCCCTTTTATGGACAATTCTGCATTTTCGCAAATCGACCTGTTTAAATCCTTTGTGGACTGTGCATCTTTTGTCTAACTCTCTCTTCTTTTTTCATGAAGTATCAGCCCGATGACCCCTTAATTCTTTGGGTAAATAAAGTAGGTCCATACAATAATCCTCAAGAAACATATAATTATTACAGTCTTTGTCACGCCCCGAGACCGAGGCGTCGGTGACATCCGACATTGTTTAACAGTTACTTGAAAACAATTAAGCCTCGTATCGAAATGCCAAAAACCAGTCTTTTTCATAAATAAAACATTGTCTTTACTTTGACAATAGAATAAAAATACATCAAGATTGCGGAAGCGAAATAAATACAAAGTCTTGAGTCTAGATCTTTTGGTGCGATCACCAGCCCCAGAACGTCTCATGTTCCTCCTCGCTCCATTGTTCTTCATTTTTATCTGGGGATTGATGTAACGGGTGAGTGCTTTGGGAAACACTCAGTAAGTAGGGGCCGATCGATTACCACAAATACATATAAAGATAATTTTAAAACATCTTTTAACAGACTTTCAAAACTTATCATATCAAACATTAACCGAATCAGACTCGAAGGGTGAAACATAACTTATCAGAACAATTCAGAACAGATCAGATCAGAACAAACGGAACACTGTTATTCATCTCGTCATCCATGGTCAAATTGTCCCCCATATGTTAGTCCTCTAAGGGGTGAGGCCAAAACACAGTTTTATACCCACTGATGGGGGCCATAACACAGTTTTATACCCACTGATGGGGGCCATAACAGAATTTACAATCGTCGTTCCATATCCAACTCGAATCATAACAGTGTATTACAAAATCAGATTCATCAAACAGTACTTATCAGAATTATGAGAGGACTCAGCAGATTCAAAGAACGTCGAGACCAGAAGAACATATCGTACATCGATCGAGATTTTATAATACATAATATAGCATTTTTCGAAAATGATTTGACACACATACAAGCATGTCATACTTATAGAAATTTTAAATTAGAAAGAAATACATAGCAAAAACCCACTTACCGAATTCGAAGGTGTAGTTTTCGAAATTGCCAAGTCCTGAAGTACAACTCCCGTTGAATTTCGGTCAGACGGTG
Source organism: Primulina huaijiensis (assembly GCF_012295235.1). Lineage (NCBI taxonomy): Eukaryota > Viridiplantae > Streptophyta > Magnoliopsida > Lamiales > Gesneriaceae > Primulina > Primulina huaijiensis. The sequence goes on from NC_133316.1 coordinate 18,383,154, forward strand.
ACCGAAACCTTGCAGTATTTTGCCTAGATTTATGAAGCAAATCCAGCAGCATTTCGACGTATCTTCTGATCACTCGGACTGCACGAAGCCTTCCCCCTTTTTCTTCTTGCCTTAGACGTCGAAATGGAGAGTAGAGGAGAGAAGAGGAGAGGGATGAATTTTTGTGATGATTTTAGGTGTGGTCTCTTCAACATACAATGGTGTATTTATAGGTGAGATTTTGCCCTTTGAACTTCCTCATGGCCAACCCCTTGCATTCCAAGCAAGTATTAATTGTGTTCATTCATTCATCCATGCACACCAAGAGTCACTTTGGTATATCAAGGGTCATCTCTTTCATAATAAATTCATCCATGCACACCAAGAGTCACTTTGGTATATCAAGGGACATTTCATGCATAATGAATTTGTCTCATCCCTTTGATTGTATTCGAAAATTTCGGGTTCTCACA
>NC_133316.1:18387278-18411290 GCF_012295235.1 Primulina huaijiensis
CCCACTTACCGAATTCGAAGGTGTAGTTTTCGAAATTGCCAAGTCCTGAAGTACAACTCCCGTTGAATTTCGGTCAGACGGTGACCGAAACCTTGCAGTATTTTGCCTAGATTTATGAAGCAAATCCAGCAGCATTTCGACGTATCTTCTGATCACTCGGACTGCACGAAGCCTTCCCCCTTTTTCTTCTTGCCTTAGACGTCGAAATGGAGAGTAGAGGAGAGAAGAGGAGAGGGATGAATTTTTGTGATGATTTTAGGTGTGGTCTCTTCAACATACAATGGTGTATTTATAGGTGAGATTTTGCCCTTTGAACTTCCTCATGGCCAACCCCTTGCATTCCAAGCAAGTATTAATTGTGTTCATTCATTCATCCATGCACACCAAGAGTCACTTTGGTATATCAAGGGTCATCTCTTTCATAATAAATTCATCCATGCACACCAAGAGTCACTTTGGTATATCAAGGGACATTTCATGCATAATGAATTTGTCTCATCCCTTTGATTGTATTCGAAAATTTCGGGTTCTCACAGTCTTCCATTTTGTCATCCATCAGGCAATGCTGCGCACAAATGGGGTGGGCTTGGAGAAGTATTGGGTGGAAATGAGCTTATTGACAGCCGGATTAATATAAAATTTCAAAGTATGTACGTGGATATCCTGAACCCATCACAAATTCGGGTATTCAGGTGTTGTTTAGACAGTCAGTGAAGTTTTTTATTTCCATTTGGCAGAGCCTGTGGATAAGATTATCATTTGTGAGATTGAACTTGATGAAGCACAAGCCACACAATTCAAAGATGCAATTGACAGGAATTACTGGTTTGAATTTTTCATGGGTAATTTGCTATCACCTATTCTAGGATTGATTAATTTTAACTGTCAAATTCAATGTCATGTGCTAAATTTACTTCCACACGACAATTTTTATTTACAAGATATGGATTCTTGATATTAGAACCTGTAGCGTTCTCTGCATCGGTGTCTATTGCACCTTTATCTGACGCTGGTGTCTCATCTCTTCCCTCATACTATGTTTTGTTGCTTGCAAGCTATTGGTACAATCTGATAACAACATATGGAGAGTAGTTAGGTTCCTTTAGTCTGTACTTGATGCAGCAGATGTTACAAATTTTGGATCTTACGTATTTAAGAGAGATGGATTATTTTCAAGGCATTGGGTGGTACATGGTTTCTTTACAGAATAATGTAGTTGTGACACGCTTTGAAACTTCTTTACTTACTGATTGTTGATCAAAATGAAACTTTGAATATTTAACTCATTACCAACACTGAACTAAACTGAGATCAACTCACACTCATGAACATGGCCCAAGATTGACATTCCCCATTGTTTGAGTGCTTTTTCATTTGCTTAATGCTTTTAAGCTGTTATGGTCCCGAGTTATGGATTGCATTATGATGTGGTTATTGGGCAACGGGGTGTTCGTGGGCCGTAATACCCCTAACATAAGTGTTTAGTTTCTAACAAGAGTTTGATATCAGCTATCTAATCCCATTCTTGTTTTCTGTTTTTGCTGATGTGCTGACCACGAGTTCAGATGATTTGCCTTTATGGGGTAAGGTTTCCATGGATTCTGTACTCAATAAATTGTTTTCTGAACCATGCTAGTCCAATATTTCATCATCACTTGTTTTTTACAGGATATGTTGGTGAGTTCCATTCCAAAAGAAAAGGTGATAATCAGCACACGCTCTACACGCATAAAAGCATTACCGTGAAGTACAACAAAAATCAAGTTTGTGGCTGCTTAAAATCTGTCTTGAAATTTTTTAGATTTTTTAAGTGCTTCTCTAACTTTCTTTATCTTGTAGATTATTGAAGTCAACCTTACTCAGCAGAACCCAAAACCATTGGAAGTGGGAAGGACATTGGATATGACATATTCTGTGCAATGGATTCCAACAGATATGTCTTTTGCTCGTCGTTTTGATGTCTACCTCGACCATCCCTTTTTTGAGCACCAGGTAGCATTGACATCCTGACTTGAATATTATCTCAAATAAATAATTTTAGTGTATGTTCATTTGCAAAAATAATGTAATGGTCTGATCTAGGTAGTAATCTGGAGTGAATGATTTCAGAGGCCATTTTATTTGAGAAAATAATGTAAATTTTGGTTTTGTTTGCTTGTGGAATTTGCCACTTCTAGTAGTTCAGCCCATTCGTTTTTACTATTTTTTATAACCACGACTATTAAGGTCCTAAAGTTTACGCCACAAGTATTAGCATTTTCTTATGATCTCAACTATTTTCTTGCAGATATATTGGTTCTCCATCTTCAAATCCTTCATGATGGTTATGTTCCTTACTGGTCTAGTGTCAATGATATTGATGCGAACTTTGCGAAATGATTATGCTAAATATGCCCGCGAGGATGATGATTTAGAAACTCTGGTAATATTCTTGGCGCTTCATCCCATTTATTTGTTTATTTATTTTTAAGTGATTGTTGATATCCTAGAACTCGACATCTTTAGGAAAGAGACGCCAGTGAAGAGTCTGGTTGGAAACTTGTTCATGGAGATGTATTTCGTACCCCTCTCAGTTTAGCTTTACTTTCCGCTCTTGTTGGCACTGGTGCACAACTAGCAATGCTGGTTTTACTTGTCATCTTATTTGCTATTGTGGGAATGCTTTACATTGGGTATGTTTGAAAATTTCCAATCTGCATCTTACCCTCTATCCCCTTCTCAAAAATTGATACCCTATCCCCTTCTCAAAAAAATTGATTTTAATTGACGAAGTAGTGTTGTTTCCTGTTCCTCAATTTTCTACAAGAACCTCTCTCCTGAGAGTTCTGATGAACTCAGGGCTGCTATTTCAAGCGGCAGCCTAGATGATTTATTGATTCGTTCTTTCTCTTTATGTGGAAACGTGTGTTAGCATTTGATTGTTTTCTCTGACATTTCTTTCTGTATGTTTCGATCAGGAGAGGAGCAATAGTCACTACTTTTATAGTATGTTATGCCTTCACATCATTCATTTCAGGCTATGTCAGTGGTGGAATGTACTTGCGCCTTGGTGGTATTTACAGCTTCCCCTGTTTCTTTGACCCTTTTTTTCACTTTCCTTTTCTTTTATGTCTTGGAATTTTTTAAATCAGAATGTATTTTTTTAGTGGTACTCGTAAATATATACTTATTGCTCTTATCTTATTGCAGGTAAAAACTGGATCAAATCAATTATTCTCACAGCTTCATTTTTCCCTTTCATGTGCTTCGGGATAGGATTCATCTTGAACACTGTTGCCATATTTTATGGGTCCCTAGCAGCCATTCCCTTTGGCACTATGGTCATTGTTTTTGTCATATGGGCTTTTATTTCTTTTCCCTTGGTACTTCTGGGTACAGTTATTGGAAGAAACTGGAGCGGTGCTCCTAACAATCCATGCCGTGTAAAGACCATTCCTCGACCAATTCCAGAGAAAAAGTGGTATTTAAAACCTTCTGTAGTATCTATGATGGGGGGATTGCTTCCTTTTGGTAGCATTTTCATCGAGATGTATTTTGTTTTCACTTCCTTTTGGAATTACAAGGTAACTTGACTGTTATTCTTGTAAATCAATAATTTAATTGAAATTTTTATGCCTGCTCCTTTGACTGCTTATGGGATCAGCTGAAGAATATTGAATTGAAAACCAATTGCACTGGGTGATCTCAATTAAATTTGAAGCTATATAGAATTGGCATTTCTTAGATGTCTTGCACCTCGTGTTTTTAATAACTTCCATGACTTGCACCTATAATTTTTATTGGATTTTAGTGCTTTGGCCTCAATTTTGGATTGCATTCTGCTTCTCTTCTGCTCTGGGGCGTGGTGGAGCAGGTAGTAATTAGTGTTGTTGAGAAATGGAAATAAAATCAGTTATTTGTACATAATTATTAAGAAATATTTTATACCTTATGTGTTGAGTTATTTTAGGATAGCTAATATTCTGTCACTAAAGTTAGTCCCGTTTAGTCTTGTATATAGTGAGGCAATTGTGAAGAAAAAAAATCCATTGTTTACGCAGCTAATACAATGTTTTTGTCTTCATATTTCTTTGATATAATCTGTCCACAATTGTAGTATGGTATAATATCTTAGCAAAATTGATTAGCTGTCTCCAACTACTAAATACCTTGGAAATCTAAAACTTGTAAATCGAATTTGTGCAAGAGTGATGATCTATTTCTATCCTTATTGAAGTGGATAATGTGGCATCTTCATCCTCATCTTTTTAGAGGTAGCGGGGATGGGGTTGGGGGAGGATTGAATTTTCAGAATCCACTGGTGCCTTGGTCATTTTTCTTATGATAGAAAAGAACAATGGGATATTTTTTCGAAGGATTGAAAAATATACATTAATGAGTGAAAAGTTAAGTGGAATCGAAGAAAAACACTTGGATCAACTCAAGTAAATTCCAAAGTGACATGATTCCTGCTGTGTTGTAAAAAATACTGATACTTCGTCTAATATTCAGAGGTTCCTTATCACAAACTTCATCACGGGTAGTTGATTTTTTCTCATGCTTACTGAAAGCTGTCATATCACTCTATATCTTCCTCTTAAATCATCTCCCTGTTGCATCTTTTTCACAGGTGTACTATGTCTACGGTTTTATGCTTCTGGTTTTCCTGATTCTTATGATTGTAACCGTCTGTGTGACTATTGTGGGGACATATTTCCTGGTAAATGCTGAGAATTATCATTGGCAGTGGACTTCCTTCTGCTCTGCAGCTTCAACAGCAGTTTATGTGTACTTGTACTCTATATATTACTACTCCATGAAGACAAAAATGTCAGGGTTCTTTCAGACGAGTTTCTATTTTGGTTACACACTGATGTTTTGCCTTGGTCTGGGAATTCTTTGCGTATGTTATGAGCATTCAACTCAATTTATGAATTTCAAAGGCGATAAATGAATTCATATGTGTGTGGGTGTGTGTTTTTACTGGTTACCTTTCCCCGCTCATCTCCAGTTCAGTTCATAAATTCATATGCATTAGGAGTTTATGCAAACATGATCCTTTGCGTAACATTTACTCACCGTGGGTGTTAATCACGTACTTGCAGGCGCAGTTGGTTATTTAGGCTCAAGCTTGTTTGTGAGGAGGATTTACCGAAACATCAAATGCGACTAGGAGAGATTTGTCGTCGCATCCTTGTGCTTCTAGGGTCAGTTTCTTGGCAAATGATTAAATTACATGTACAATAACTTGATGATGTTGTGTAGCTCAGAATATCGAGGAATCCCCTAAATTTTTTTACCGGTATTGTAAAAACCAAGGTCTACTTACATAATTTAGGATGTTGTATGATTCATTTTTATGGTTATAAATACGACCAACTCATAGTTAACTTAGTTTTTTGGAGAATGGATGCACCTCAATATACCCCACCTGGTAATGTTGTTACCTGTTATACTGCTAAAAATGTCCTTTAGGAAGAGGAATACAAATTGACCAAAGACACGAAGAATTGAGCTATATCAACTTCTGAGAAAATAAAGTGTGTTTTGTTTGGTTCTTACATATATTAAGATGACAGCAAAAGCACTCCTTTTAGATGCCGCAAGCTCGATGTTTATCTAGGAAAACAAAGTCAAATTTATGAAGAACAAGGCTTACCACTGTCAAGATTTTCAGCGTTGTGGCCAGTCAAGATCAATCCAGAATGATGAAAATACAATTAGCATGATATATTGTCTTTGATTTGCATTTATTTCAATTTGATTTATGTCAATATAAACAACTTAGTTTACTCTACAAATAATATCACTTTTATGATTATATAGGCATTAAATGAATTGCCATGTTTTTATTAAAATTTAATGTTTCTAATCAATGTGAATGTGTGTCCTTTGAGGGGGAAATTCGGTCAAAATTAGAATCTTTTTGGGTTCAACGATATGCAATATTTTTAAATTAAAGTTTTTCGTTAATTATTTTTTATAAATAAAATGGCTTGAAGCCACTCTAGTCTGTCTAAAAGTATATTTTCATTTAGAATTATTGAAATGCTTTACAACTCAGCTAAGGACAATTGATATATTCTCTGTTGAGCTCAAAAGTTGAGCAATCAACATCCAATATACTCGACCATGTAATATCAAATACCATAAAAATTACCATGTCGATGCATTTTGTGCACCACAAAAAATTTTCATGTAAAAAAAAATCGGATTTTGGTGAGAAAATATGTATAATACAGGCACATACACTCATACCAACTCAGATTTTTCATTTATGAAATTTTTATAAATTATTGTGGAAGAATAAATGCAACTATATAATCCAAGTGCCAAATTCATGTTTTCTTGCACCAAACTTCACCCTCTTCACAAAGGCACAACTCAAGTATTTGGTTACGATGGTTCCTTTTATTTTCGGACACATTCGTACTAATGTGACTCAAAATCCAATCGTAAAACAAATAAATTAATAAAAATCGATTGAAATTTAATCCGAACCTTTAGATTTTGTTGATCCCTACAGTTCTTAACTGGTAGGTACGCTTTGCATGTGTTAGTGCGAGTCAGCTGTGAACAAATGTTCCTTTAGCCAACCAAACCAACCTATTGCACAAAATTTTTATTTGATTAGCTAAGCTAGGTGGTTTACATAAATCTGTTCTTAATTTGTCAACTACAAATTGGTTTTGATTTGAAAAATGGATGCATTTGTCTACGGCTAAATTACTCCTAACGCAGCTTGAACAAAATCCAAGTCGTTATATCCCGATAAATGGAGTAGACTCCAATAAATTACACGAGACATATGATCCAAGGATTTTTTTTTTTTTGTTTTGTTTTGAATAAGCATAGTGCTAATGTAGCATCGCTGAAGTTTTTCGGATACGCGACCATGTGTTGTAAAAATGTTTTTTGAATAATTCATTAGTTATCCGACCATGTGTTGTAAAAATGTTTTTCGAATATTTCATTACTAACTAATTTTATTGGCATTAAGATGGAAAGATAAGAGTTATTAATTATTATCAAACCAATTTTTACTTAAATAATCGATGAAGATTTACTTCAGACATATTGAAATAAAATAAAAACTTTATATTATATATATTATATAGTGATAGATTTGATTTGAAGAGATGTGCTTGATAGTGGTTTTTAATGTGTTGCTTTGAAATTGTTAAAAAAAATGGCACAAAAAGCCATAAAAACAACGAAACCATCGCATAATGGGCTGTCAAAGAAACTCTAATCCGAATTCCAACACCTTTTTCACCGTAAACGTCAACTGGGTGCTACCAGTTTAGAGAGAGAAAGGCAGGAAGAAGCCAGCTAAACTCGTTGAGCTATTGAGAATTTTTGTTTCTGGATTCATTCTAAATCGCATTGTCAATATCTCTGTTCGTGGTTCTTGAAGGTGGGCTTTCTTTCATGCTCAAATTTTTGATCAATTTGGTCCGAGTTCGTTTTTTGTTTGATTGAATCTTGATTGTTGTTGGTGGGATTATGATGAGAATGTGGATGCTGGAAAGTTTCTCTCTTCGTTTGCGTGTGTGTGTGTCTACGAGTGATCAGCAGTGGAACTTTGAAGTGGGATTTGTTGGGGAATTAATTCAAGCTTGATTTTGTGTTTCCTGGAGTTTGTAGGATAATGGGTTCTTGATAATGTTGATAGCCTGTTGGAATGACTCCCTTGTTTTGTTTTAATTTTTTGGGTTTTTGGTAGCTTGGGAAGTTGCAAAGCTTTTGGGGTCATTGGTAGTGAATAAGTTTCTGGTTCACGTTACAAAGTGGGATTATGTATGTGACCATTTGAATGTAAATTGTGGTATAATACTATTTTAGATTCCATTTTGAGCCTTTAAATTTGAACTAATGAGTTCATGAATAGAAACATTTAAAGAGTGGTTTTACTGTTTGTCTGCTGTGTTTTTTGTTCTGAAATTGGCGTTTGATTAATTTTTATTGAGGTTCTGGCTGAGCTGTTAATATCTGTAACTAAACACCGGTTTTCCATTTTCCTCTTGGATTGTTTTAGATATGCTGTTCTAATTGAATCTGAATCACATAATGTTTCATCCTTGGCTGCAGCTTATATATATGTGTGTGTACAGTTTTGATACGTTGTCCACTCACCGTGTCCACCTCCGTATTCACTAATGAGACACACACATATTAGATGTGATGAAACATATCCAAATTGTGCATCTAACAGATGAGTGTCGCCTCATTGGTTCATTGGTGGGCATGGAAGTGGACATCATATCAAATANATAATTTATTGATTGTGCCATTGGGGTGTATAGAGTAAATGTGGTCGACCATTTTAACATTATTGAATAGACTAAAGACGACAGAGAATCACTCTTTTACAAAGTAAACAAGTCTTATGTTTGCAGGATGTAAGTATTGAGATGAAAAGTATCCTCATCCTTCTACCTCATTGTGGCATTGAGACTTTGTGTAAGTACTAAATCTGTTAGAAATGTGTTGGGTGCTATAATTGTCTCTACTGGGTTAAACAATCGAAACGTGATGTTTGAGTTGTTTTACGGTTTAGAAGATTAAAGTTACATCGTTACCACCAGTTATAGCTTTTGGTAAAGCATCAACTGCTCAGTCCTACCATCCATTGGTATCAGGCCAAAGTTCACGGGTTCGATTCTCATTGATTGCAAAGAGTACAATTATTGAAAGAGATTGTTGGATGTAATAATTGTTCTTATTGGGTAGAGTAATCGAAACGTAGTGTTTGAGTTGTACGGTTTAAAATTTAGAGTTACACCGTTACCGCCAGCTATACCTTTTGGATATCTCGCCAATGCAATGAATACTAAGAATATTGATCAAAACAATGGAGTTTAACATTTACTAAAAATGTATTAAAGAAATTACCGGTCCGCTTTCCAGAAAATTGGCCCCAAGGAACAAGAAGAATATTGGTAACTGAAGTACAATTCCTCTGGTCCGTAGCTAAATTAACAAAACTTAGATTAGAATTTTGCATTGGGTTGCATAACCCCAGCAACAAAATCCCCCTCACTTTTACATTTTCTCCTCTCTCTCTCTCCCCCCATTTGTGGGCTCTCCTAGCACAAACCTTCAATATAGGAGTCTTTGGATTGTATCATATCGGATTGCAAAGGCCCAAGCCACTAGAACCCTCTAGGCCCAGTCTCTAATATTACCAGCATTCAGTGGCCATAAAATCTTGTTATGGCCGTCCGATGGTTCATGCTTAAGACCATCCGATGGTTCATACTTAGGACCAAGGCTATTCTTTTATTTTGCAAGCTTGTTAATCAGTCTTGTATTTAGAATCATCTATCCCATGTAAGAGTAACTCATGGGTTTATCTTGTCAATTTACTCATGGGTTTATCGTGTCAATTTATGTGAAAGCTCAGGTTTTTGTTTGTCTAAGATGAATTTAGGAGTGTTACAATCTAAAAAAAAAATTGATTTTCACTTTTCACTTAAAAAATCAGGTTTGTGCTTCCTAACCCCAAATTTTGTTTTTGTTTCTGCTCATTTTAATAAAGTTAATATTAGAATAAATTATTTAACAAATATTATTGTTTAAAAAAATTCAGTTTTTCACTTTTATTTTCGAACACTACTCACTTCTGAAAAATGAAATGCGATTTTTCTCATGTATGCTATGCGTTTAAGGGGTGAGGCAATGGGAGTGTATTGGTACGTGCCATGTGAGAATTGTTTTTGTTTCAAAAAGCTTAAAATGGTAAAAAAAAAAAAAAGACGGTAAATACGACAAGAACATCTCATGCTAGGTTGGCACAAACTCTATTCCATGTATTTACTCATTTCTCTATGAAGGGTCAAGAGAGAGGAAGGTGGTGAGAAACAAAAGATAAAGGTCAAGTAGAGAAAAGCTATCGTTCGAAGAAAATGAAGACTTCCGAGGAAAGGCGTAGCTAAATATTTTGTTCTTCAATTCTGTGTTGCTATTTTCGTTATTTACGCTATTTCCGTGATCTTTATTTGCGATTATTGAAGGATAGCATCCATTTATTTCCAATTCGCCCCACAATTGGTAATTCAATGCTTGTTCCCGAGTTCGATCGGCATGCACGAGTAAATCCATGCTGTTATGAACAAATGCGACTGAGGAAAAGGGGTGAACTTACAAAATTGACATAATAACTATTTGGGACTGGTGAAAGAAGATAAGTTTTAGAAAGTGATTTTTTTTTGTGACTTGGCTTATGGAAAAAGTCACTTTTATAGTTTTATTGGTAATATTATTGAGGTATTTTCAGTCATAAATAATATTAACATTTTCGAATTTCAGGGTCGGCTCACTTACTGAATGATGAATGACCATTTGAATGAGACACATTCAGTATGATGCCCTGAATGTCAGATGCTTCTGAATGCCATAAATATTTTTTGGTTGCTCTCATTTAGGGATGACAACGGGTCCGGGTAGGACTCGGATCCGACCGGATCCATCCTTTTTGGAGTGGGTTTGGGTATATTAAATGGGTACTGGGGCTGGTAAGGGTTTTGATTCTTCTATGCGTATGGATTTGGGTCGGGTAAAAGGTTTTACAGGACCCAATTCAAACCCGATCCGTTTTAGCAAATATTTTTATTTATATCATTTCTTAAATGTGGATAATGAAACAATACGACCGTTCTACCCTCATGAAAATATATTAAATTATGTTACTCGAAAAACTGTGTAATTATTTTTTCCGGTAAGAGTTATTAACTTGTGATAATATATTTGAAGAATATATGTTACTCAAAAAACTGTCATCCTTACTCCTATTAGAGGAAGCCAGGAGGTCTCAGAGTGGAGCACCACTTTCAGTATAATGGTTAGTGTTTTTGGTAGAGCTAAAACATGTTTTCCTATTTTAAGTTTGAGAACAATTATAAAACTGTTCCTGCTTGGATCTTATCCCGGCAACGAGCATTCACCCATTTTTCTAAATGGTAATTCTTAAGCATTGTGGGAGTCTTTGGATTGGTTGAGGATGTTTATTTTGTGAATAAGAGCATCTCATTGTACTGAATCTTCCTTTTCACAATAAATGAGGAATTTGCGCCAAGATTGCATTATGTTGGGCTTGTTTCATTTTCCTGATGCTTTCCTTTTTCTATTATGATTTATTATCAATTTGAGATAGTGTATTTATATGAAACTCCTGCTTTATCACTTTTCTTTCTTAAAATATATTCAAAATTATATAATGACATCTGTTACAGGAAGCAACTTCGTTTATGGCGAATTCCAAGGGACCCTCCACCATTAGAAGTATGATGTACAACGGAAAGAATTCCTTGCTTCCCCCTAAAATTCCATTTCCTAGCATATCTCCAGCGTATACTGAGTATATCCCTGGTTCAACGATTGGTTCAAAAGCTCTTCCTAAGCCGAGGGATGCAAATCCGCACCATCAACGCACTTCCTCGGAAAGCGTGTTAATGGAAGAACAACCATCATGGCTCGATGATCTCCTTAATGAGCCAGAGACCCCTGTATCTAAAGGAGGTCATCGCCGCTCATCAAGTGATTCATTTGCATATATAGACGCAACTCATTTTGGAAGCATGAATTACATTGGTCAAGATGATAACAAATTGAAAATTCTATCTCCATTGCCTTCTTGGGGATCTCAAGATAATGACATTTATGGTGATATGCAGCTCAGTTCTTTTTATACAGATCCTATTTCTTTGGGAATAATCATGAACAAGAAATGGGATACACCTGTTGGTTCATTTACACCTGCTCATGGGCATCCTACTTTTAGGGGCAATCCCATTGTTCCAAATGCAGCGTCGTTGTGCACTTCGCAAGATACTGATTGGAATTCATCTCCTTCAATTGAGAAACAAGATCCCGTTGAAACTGGTGCACAGGATCCAAAAGGTGCTGCCTATGAGAAAAAGGATGCATCCCAGGCCATGTCTTCATCATCAGAAACCGACACAAAACGTGCCAAGCAGTATGTAACTCACTTTTACAGAATAGATAAGCACACAGAGTATAATTAGTAATATCGTACTCATGGAAATCTCATGTGTCAATCCTATTTTCCATTTCAACTTGTCCAAGACTTGTAGGTATTAGAAAAAATTATAGTGGTTTTATGAGACTTGTTTTACGTTGATCACTGCATTTAGCTTCGTTTTTTCATTGAATTTCACTGATGTCAAATGAATTCATTTGAACAATCTGGATTGGCATACTTAAATTTCCTCCTAATACAGGCAATTTGCTCAACGTTCAAGGGTTCGAAAGCTTCAATACATAGCTGAACTTGAAATTAATGTCCAAGCTCTACAGGCAAGTTCTCACCTTTTCTGACAAATCTGAACATATAATCTTACACTGCGTATTTGAGAAGTACCTGATGTAACTGAACTTACGGAATCTCAAATAAAAATTTCTATGCTAGGCAAAAAGTTCTGAAGTCTCTGCTGAGCTCAAATTCCTCAACCAGCAAAATCTCATTTTGAATATGGAGAATAAGGCACTGAAGCAACGTTTGGAAAGTTTATCTCAGGAGCAGCTTATCAAGTATTGTAAGTTTTTATCCTTCAAATTATTCTTATAGGTGGTTGTTATTGCTTAATTTTAGTAGTACAAATATAGCGAATAAAGAATGAAACACTAAATAAGATTTACATGGTTTGGCCATGATTGTCTACATCCGCAAGATAATACTTTGTGGGCTAAAACTCTTCCTGATCTCTTTTAGTTTAGATTATGATCATTCACCCTTTATGTAGATAAAAATTTAATGCGATAAATATTTTTAGAAATCTATTTCATGACTAAATTACAAGAAAAATCATTTCAAAAGTGTCCTAATCTATGCCAAAAAAGTGTATCCTAAAATCTCAGTTTAAACAAATGTGATTCCAAAATATAATTTTTGATTTCCAACTGTCATCAATTAGGTGGTGTTTTGTTCTAAAGTATTCTGCAAATCTTGTTTCGACCAACTCCTGTATCACTTCAAAACTATATTTTTATTTTTGCTGGCGATTTGTTTGTGCAAAGAAAAAGAATCGCAGAAGTTAAAAAAGGCAATTTGAAAAAAAAAAAAACACTCTAGTATGAGTTGGTGCTGTTCTGTGTTAAGCTGTTGACAGTTGAGGCATTCCAGTCATAAACATAGCTTCGCTTTAATTTTGTAATGGCTATTCTTAATGTGCAAGATTTTATCTACATGTTGAAAGATCGTATGATTCTTCTGAATTTAACTTTCTAGATGTTTCTGCAGTGGAGCACGAAATGCTGGATAGAGAAGTTGGAAGACTACAAAGCTTGTATCAGCAACAAACTTCACTCCCACAACAGCACCAGATATCTTCTAGCCATCAACGTGCCAGCAGCAAAGAGGTCGCTCAAAAGTTTTCTAATCTTTCTCTGAAACTCAAGGAACCGAGCCCTGGTCGTGACTCTATACCCAGACAACTTCATATCTAGAGTGATCTGCCTCTGACTTTTATTGTGTGTTTCATCTCGTAGATGCCATGCAAATGACATAAACAGTTTCGTTGCATGGGATGATAGCCGGACTTGCTCTATCAACCCGTGGCTATGAACTTTGCTTGTTTTCCCGTTTTAGCTTCGATTCCTACCCATTTTTATTTGTCTGTTTTACCTGATTAAGTTAGGGCCGTTCTGCGCCTGGTAGTCTGCCAGAAACGTAGTAATTCTGGCCGGTGACTCGCCTGAGGTGATTGTCGAAACATCATTTGACGCCAGTGTTCTGTGAATTTGCTTTCCCTTGTCATTGGCCTCTTGCTGACGTTGTCTTTCAGAAATTTTATGATGCTTCACAATCTTCATTCATTTGCTTGTCATGGCATTAATACTCACATGCAATGGTAAAAAAAAAAAAAAAAAAAAAAAAAAAATNATCTACAATCTCTATTTGCAGACGAATCTGTGCACGGGTGAATCCAGGTGGAAATCAAATAAAATATATCTCATTTCTAAATATCCTTTTGAACCAATTAAATGCAAATTTTCATATTTAGTCTATGGTTGTAGTTTTAATCCTTCATGCAATATCAATTTTAGTAATTATTTTACTTCAAAAAAATTAGTAATTATTCCACAATAATTAATTTCGATTATTTTTAATATCAAAGTACAAGACTAGAATAGGAAACACGTGAATACTATAAAACAAATAAATTTAAATAAGGTAAACGAATATTCCCTAATATCAGTGGATTTCCAGGAGATCGGATTGGCACCCAGAAAAATCATAAAAGCACCTGTAGACGATCAATCCGCATCAGAAAAACCATGTAGAGTCAGAGGAGTATCTGCAAGAATACAAACACCAAGATCTCTAGTGCCATTAAGATAGCGAAGCAGACGCTTCACGACTCCCTATTGGTTCTGCGACAATGCATGCATGAACTGGGAGAGTTTTTTCATGGCAAAGGAAATATCAGGACGAGTCATGCGCAGATGTTGTTGTAAACCACCCAGAACCTAGCGGATCTTAGTTGCATCAGTAGGTGTGGCACCATCATGCAGGGTCAGAGACGAGCCAACATTAAGAGGGAGGTGCTGAAATTGGCTTGGAATCAAGCATGTTATGCTTGGATAGGAGATCAATAACATACTTCTGTTGAGAAAGAAGAAGACCAGTAGATGTCGCCCAAACCTCAACACCACAGAAAAAGGATAGTACCCAAGATCCTTAATTGCGAATTTCACATTAAGTTTGAGCACTATGGTGTCAAAAGAGAGGCATCACTACCTATTATGATTAGATCATCAACATAGACAAGAACATAAATAAGAGCATTATCCCGACAATATACATGTAAGGAGGTGTCAGTCGGGGAGGTGACGAGACCTTGTCAAACCAAGAAGGCACAAAGCTCCAAATACCAGGTGCGGGGCCTGCTTCAATCCATAGATTTTCGTGTTCAAGTGGGACACGAGATCCGGAAATTCAGCGATACGCATACCCGAAAGTTGTGACATATAAACCTCTTCAGTAAGACGCCCAATAAAAAAGGTATTATTAACATCAAGCTGTCGAAGACCCCACTTCCGATTCGCTGTCAGAATGAGAGTGAGGCAAACAGTAACTAGATTAATCACAGGATTAAAGTGTCATTGATAATATCACCACTATGTATGTTCAATGAAGAATTAAAAGATATATTAAAAATGAAGATTTATTTATATCATGGCACCGGAGATTGTGACACATCTTTATATAGAAGATTAAAATATTAGTAAATGATGAAATACTTAGTATTTTTGATTTTACTAATTTTAAATCTTATGTGGACTGCATTAAGAGAAACCATACCAATAAATCTAAAAATGCTGTCAAGAGGAGTACATAAATATTAAAAATCATATATTAAGATATTTGATGTCCAGATATGGGCATGCAAAGTCCGAAATACATTATCTCATTCATTGATGATTGCTCATGATACATGTATATCTATATACTTCATAACAAAAACAAAGCACTTAAAACATTTAAGGTTTTCAAGGCTGAAGTGGAGAAACAATGTGAAAAACAAATTAATATCATGAGAACCGATAGAGCTGTAGAAAATTATGGTAGATACACTGAGAATGGACAGTCACCTGGTCCGTTTGCTAAGTTTCTCCAAGAATATGAGATTGTTGTCCAATATACCATGTCTGGTTCTCTAGATCAAAATGGGCTGAGAGAGGAGCCGAACATTATTGAACATAGTGAGGAGCAAGTTTAGTAGCTCCAAACTTCCTAAATCCTCGTGGCCTGAAGCTCTTAAGACTGATGTGTATATATTAAACCAATTTCCAACTAAGTTTGTCCCAAAGACGCCATTTTAATTATTTAAATGTTGAAAACCGAGTTTGCAACATATACGTGTTTGGAGTTGTCCTTCATAAATAAGAGTTTACAACCCACATGAAAAGAAACTAGACCCAAGAACTATAAGTGGATATTTCATCTTGTATGTCAAAAAATCCAATGAGTACAAATTTTATTGTCAATCTCACATAACTAGAATTGTAGAATCAAGAAATTCAAAATTTCTCGAGAATGACTTGATTATTGGGAGTGATAATTCAAATCACATAGTTTTTGAGAAAAATCATATTAATGCTCAATCCTCTTATTCAAATGAGAGATTAGTCGTTATTCACACCCCTGAAGACCAAACAGGTGTTAGACAATCGGTAACTGAAGTTCCACAAATCGCTGAAGAAAATCCAGTCGATCAAGTTGTTAATGAAGAACAACAAGAAATTGTTGATCAACCATAAAACCTAAAGAGATCTACTTGAATAAGAAGATCAGTGATATCAAGTGATTATATCGTGTATTTGCAAGAATAAAACTTCAATATCGGAGCCGAAAATGAACCTAAAACATTTTTACAAGCCATGAGTTGTAATGAGTCAAAATTATGGTTTAATGCTATGAAAGAAGAGATGAATTCTATGACGTTTAATGGGGTCTGTAATCTTGTTCAGTTGCATGATGGTATAAAAGTCATTGGATGTAAATGGATCTTCAAAACAAAGAAAAACTCATTAGGCAACATTGAAATATATAAAGCAAGACTCGTCGCTAAGTGATTCACTCAGCAAGAAGGAATCGACTACAATGAAATTTTTTCTCCTATCTAAGAAAGGTTATCTCCGTATCATTTTAGCATTAGTTGCACATTTTGACTTAAATTTACAAAAAATTGATGTAAAAACAGCTTTTCTCAAAGAAAAACTAGATGAAGATATTTATATAAAACAATCTAAGAAATTCTTCTCTAGTAATGGTAAGCAATTAGTATGTAAGCTTAAGAAATCTATATATGGATTGAAACAAGCTTCATGTCAATGGTATTTTTCATGATGTTATCTCTTCATTCGGATTTGTAGAAAACATCATGGATCAATGTATATATTCGAAAGTCAGTGAGAGTAAGATTTGTTTCCTTATTATATATGTTGATGATTTATTATTTGCAACTAATGATAACGATTTGTTATATGACGTGAAAAAATTCATCTCTAAAAACTTTGATATGAAAGATATGGACGATGCATCTCATGTCGTCGGCTTTAAGATACATAAAGACAGAATTTGATGTATTCTAGGTCTATCTCAAGAAATCTATATCAACAAAGGTTTAGAGAGGAATCAGATGAAAGATTCTTCTTCAAGTATAGTTCTCATTGTGAAATGTGATAAGTTCAATTTGAGTCAATGCCCAAAGAATTATCTAGAGTGGGAACAAATGAAAAACACTCATTATGCTTCTGCAGTAGGAAGCTTGATGTATGCCAGATTTGTACTAGGCATGACATTGCATTTATTGTTGGGATGTTAGGATAATATCAGAGTAATCTATGTTTAGATCACTGAAAATCTGCAAAGAAAGTGATGAGGTATCTTCAAGTGACCAAATATTATATATTTATGTTCAGAAGAACTGAGAATTTGGAAGTAATTGACTACTCTGATTCAAACTACGTTGACTGCACGAAAATCCACTACATGATATATTTTCATGCTAGCTGGTGAGCTGTATCTTGGAGATATATATATATATATTATGAAATACATAGAAAAATCTCCCAAAAATCTCTCCATTGTTTCATTCATGTTTTTTTTCAGCTGATCGAAGCTCGGATTGGGAAAATCTAGTAATGTTATTATTTGGATCACATCAATTTGTTTTAGGTGTGAGATCGTCTTGAAATTCGAGCATTCCTACTGTTAAACATTTGTTAGCTTGATTTTATTTAAGTGTTACTCAGGTAATTCTTCTGTTATTCGGTCTCAAATGTTTATCTCGAGAATATTTTGATATATTCTTTTTTTCTTTGGATTTTTATTTATGATGGTTTTGAATTCTAATCAACCTCATGCTTGATTACGTTATTCGGTCTCAAGTTCGAATCGGAAAAAAATCTACTTTTCTAGTGAATCTTTATACAAATTCAAATTTGCACAAATTAACTTCAATATAGGTTTCTTTAATGGAGAGAGGCAAGGTATAGGAGGCGCCCTTTTGTACACTTTTCTTTGAAAGGTAAATAGCTTTAAAATGGTGAACAAGTCAACCATTTTTTTAAAAAAAAAATTGTATTCTTTTATTTTTCTTAAAAAAAATAATCCTCTATTTTTTTATGTGTATGTTTGGTTTTCAACAAAATAAATGAAGGTATATGTTTTGCAACACCACACATCTTAATTTTGAAATTTATTATTAATTTTAAATTAATTTAAAAAAAACGAGCTTCTTGTGCAAATTACTGACAATGCTTCAGTAACTACTTTTTGTCCTAGGATGCCAATCAAGCTGCTCATGTGTTTGGCACAAAAAGGATTGCATGACCACGTAGATATGGGAAATAGAATGGGTGTTGTAGTGCATCGTTTTCTATTCAATAATTTGAATTCATTGACTTATTACAAGTTCGAGGTTCAAGAATATCCATATATTTCTTCTACCTTGAAGTTACAAGCGTATGAACTTAGGAAAATAATTATTATGAATCCATCTCGTCTCAAATCAATGAAAGAGACACCACAGGATTTGTTAGAGCAGCTTTCTAGCGAGCTAACTTGTTGTTTGAGCTTGATTACTATACAAGAAAAAACAGTTTCAACAACACATCAAAGACAACGGTTTTTATTAAAATCGTTGTCTTTTTACTTTTAACAACGGTTTTAACAAATATCGTTGTCGTAGCCTAAAAAAATCCGCTCAAAGACAACAGCTTCTTTAAAACCGTTGTCTTTGATATATCTACGACAACGGTTTTTAAAAACCGTTGTCTATGAGCGTTTTTTTTTTTGCTATGACAACGGTTTTTAAAAACCGTTATCTATGAACGTTTTTTTTTTTGCTACGACAACAGTTTTTAAACTGTTGTCTATTAGCATTTTTCTTAAAGCTAAACCGTTGTCTTTCAACTGATTTTTAAATAAATTTGTTGTAAATGTTACATTTTGCGACAGTTTAAGCAAAATCCGTCGCTAACTTTAGCGACGGTTATACTATACCGTCGTAAATTTAAACTTTGCGACAGTTAAAGTATAACCGTCGCTAAGTTTAGCGACTGCTTTAAATAAAACCGTCGTCGATTTAAATTTAGCGACGGATTTGTAAAAAGTGTCGCTAATATTAGCGACGGATTTTCTTAACCGTCGCTATTATTAGCGACAGTTTTCATAAAACCGTCACCGATTTAAAAGTAGTGACAGTTTAGCCTTAACCGTTGCTATGTTTAGCGACGGTTTTTAATAACCGTTGCTAAATATAGCGACGGTTTTTTTAAAAACGTCGTTAATTTTAAATCACCGACAGTTAGAAAAATAATAGCGACGGTTAAAGACAAAAATGTCGCAAACGTTCTATAAATATCCCCATCTTCGGTCCATTTTCTACCACACCACTTCACAACACTTAAAATTGTTCTCCCTCACACAATTTTAGTTTCGAATTAGGATAAATTTTTTCTATTTAAATATAAATATTAATAAATTTTTAAAATCAAGAATATAGTTAGCATAGTAAGATTTTGAGTTTTTTTTATATTTATTTATTAAAATATTAAACGAGAATTTTTTTTATTTTACTGAAAACATTAGCGACGGAAAACATACAAAACTGTCGCTATAATTAGCGACGATGTTTATAAAACACCGTCGTTACTTTTAGCGACGGTGTAACATTAAGACCGTCGCTACTTTTAGTGACGGTTTAGGATGATGTCCATCGTGAATATATTTGCGACGGTTTTTTAAAAACCGTCGTAAATTGTAGCTACCACATCATTCCGAAACCGTTGTTTTTTAGCAAATGCTTTAACCACAAGACCTTTAACAATGATTTTACATACCTACGACAACGATTTTTCACCGTCGTCTTTAGACGTCTACGACAACGGTTCTGCACCGTTGTCTTTGAGCACACTCTTTAACCACATGGCTTTTAACAACGGTTTTATTTGACCGTTGTCTTTTGCTTTTTTTCTTGTAGTGTTAATTTTTATGTTAAAACAATCTTTATTTAATAATATTTTACAGTTTTATCCATCTGTGACGATTACTTTATCTGTATAATCATGCAAGCTGCATAAATAAAGCCCTCGAATATATAATAGATATCATGAGGTATGTCTCGCAACGTAAGAACGTGAAATTCATTAAGAAGTGTACTGTATATTCTAAACATGTTCCTAGTCGAGTCAGTAATAAGGATGAGAATAGTATATGTGATATAAACATCATGGTCCATTGGTAAAAGCATGAAGATGTTAATTCATACATATGAGTGATCATTTGATAATGCATTGAACAATCTTCTCTCGTAATTTTCAAATGGTTATCACTTATCGAGTGGAATAGTACCCGGTTATGGTTGTACACTATTAGTCACTTGACTCAGGACAACGTAAAAACTCTACGTATTGACATGCACTTTGATCCGCTTACCGACTCCATTTAGAACCATCAGGTGGCGAGGTTGAGTTTGGTTTTGACATCATAAGAATCAATGCATTGTAGTCGGGGATTCACCGTTCGTCTATGGATGAAGACATCATATGTGATCTGATGAATTAATAGTGTAATGAATTTCTGGCCAAAGTAAGACACGTGCATTCTGGAAATGTGTTTCTTTATTTGCACAATCATGTCACTGTTATTACTCAAATATATATCAGATTGCAGTCATAGATGGCAATTGATTCCGCGAAAAAATTTATCCTTTTCCTCTACATTTGCTTGGTGATAAATGTCCAATTAAATCAATGTTTTGACTTCTATCTTATAATTTTATAGGTTATTTTCTAAAATTATATACATCCACTCACCTTTATGTATATATATATATATATATATATATAAAGATGAATTAGTTACAATTCAAAATTAATGTTTCTAAAATTTACCCCTTTGGCACGATGATAAATGTTGCGTCTGCCGAATGATTGGGTTCTGGTAACTTTTTGTCTGTACAATGAAAAATGTGAGGAACAAAAGCATGGAAAACCAAAAAAAATTGGAGTAAAACACACATAGTCCAATCCAATAATTGATCTCTTGGTATGTTTTATGTTCCTCTATATATATATATATATCAAAACAATATATTTTATATAAAAATAAAGTACAAAATATATACACACACACAGATATAAATATATATATACCAAAACAATATATTTTATATAAAAATAAAGTACAAAATATATATACACATATATCTATATATATCTTTAATTAATAATTCATATTTATTTTTTATCATATCAAATAATAAATATTTTAATTCATAATCTTTGTCCCGAGTTAATGGCATTTAACTAGTCTATCTAATTTTTCACACATTCAGTACAGAATTTCCAGCCAATCAGAAGTAGACATTGCTTACTCTGACAGCAATGGACTGCAGGTGATCACATTAATTTTTGAAATGTGATGTGACTTACTATTCTTTTTTTTTTTTAATATATATCCTTTTTCCAATTTCCATTGCTGTTACACTTTCCAGTTATAAATATTTTACCTTTTACTATTATTACATTCTTACGCAACTCAATTTATTCGAATCAGTGGAATAGACCAGCGTATAATAAAATTTTTATGAATTTGATTTCTCATATTAATATTTTTTTTAACAAACTTACACATGACTTGTTTAATATTATTTATTTGATTGACGTAATATGCATGCTATTATTTTAAACACTAGAGTTTATCCAGAATTCATCGAATAAAGAATATATCCAAAAAATAACAATAAAGAAATAGAAGAGTATTGTCTTTGTTACTTTAGATTAGATGTTCATAGATTATTAAGGTGTTAATATTCGTAGCAGAAATTGGTTGATTTTTTTTTAAATAATCGATTTTTATAGAGTTGATAGATTTCTACTGAATTTTGCAAAATCTCACATATTTTTAAATATTTTCATATAATATTATAGATTTTTTTGCAGGACTTATATTGAATTTGTAAATTTTTTTCATAGAAATTTATGGATTTTGTAATTTGTTATTATGATTTTTTTAAAGTGTTTTTAAACTAAAAAAATGAACATGAATAATTTTTATTTATTTAAAATATTTTTATCTATTAATATAAATAATTTTTATTTATTGATTTAAATTACGAAAGACGATAAATAAGTCAGTACTAAATTTATTGTAATTAAACTTCAATTATTCAAGTCAACTCAATGTGTTTATTTAATTAATTAATTTTAAAAAAACGTAAAAATAATTTTCAGTATTAATAAATAATCACATGTAAAATAATTTCATTCGTTTTGAGTAATTTTTTGTATGAAAACATATATCAATTTTCACTACAACAAAAATGGCTTTTCGCAGCGCGCAAATTCGTTTTCCGCAGCGCACATTGCACGCTGCAAAGTTCTAAGCTGTTGAAAGTTCAAGATTATCCGCGGCGTACATGTGCGCGCTGTTAATCTTATTATCTGCGGCGTGCATATGCACGCCGTTAATACTATTATCCGCAGCGTGCAATGTACGTCGTTAATAATCAGTGCAAAATCTAATTTTAGCGACGATTTTTAAATTGCCGTCGCTAATAGCGACGGTTTTTAACTGTCGCTAAATTTATAAGCGACGGTTTTTAAACGGTCCTTAAGTTTAGCGACGGTTTTAAAACTGTCGATAAATTTAGCGACGGGATTTCATAATTCGTCGCTAATCTTGTCGTTAAAATAAAAAAAAAATTACTTCATAATTTAATAAATTTTTTTAAAAAACTTACAATCTAATAACAATGTTCGTGATTTTTAATAATATTTACAAAGTAAGTAAAAATTGAAACAAAAAAGTACACTAAATCGAAATTAAAATCCTAAAATCGAAACTAAAATCCTAAAATCGTGAGAAAAATTCTGAGTGTTGTGAAGAAATGGGAAGGAAATGCGGATATTTATAGACTATTAGCGACGTTTGTATTAAAACCGTCGCTAATAACGACGGTTTTATATTAAACCGTCGCCGATGTAAAAATTTGCGACGGGTAAAATAAAACTGTCGCTAAATATAGCGACGAATTAATCGTCGCTAAATTTGGCGACGGTTATTTTAAACCGTTGCTAGTTTTAAATCGGCGACGGTTTAATAAACATCGTCGCTAATAGCGACGGTATAAATACTACCGTCGCTAAATTTAAATCGACGACGGTTAAATAAACCGTCGCTAAATGATGGCGCACCCATTTTCCACAGCGTGCTTATATATGCACGCCATTAAAAAAATTATTTTTTTTAAAAAAAATAATTTACTATTAACAACGCACATAAACATGCACGCCGTTAATGATATTATTAACAGCGTGCCTTTATTGTGCGGTGTGAAAATTGCATAAGTTATTAACAGCTCACATATAACTGCACGCTGCGGATATTACTATCCGCAGCGTGCTTTTAATGCACGCTGTTAATACTGTCAAGTGTAATAATATTAACAGCGCACATATGGATGCACGCCATTAAAAGTAATATTCGCAGCGTGCTTTTAATGCACGCTGTTGATGACGTGCTGCGGAAAATCATTTTTCTTGTAGTGTTTGTTTTTAACAATAAGACTAACAAAAAAATAAACAAGATAATTATTTAGCACTTGAAATTAAAGAATGAGTATGTTAAAATATTTGCAATTAGTGTAACTTTATAAAATTTCAATATATTTTATTATTATAATTATCTTTATATATGTGTGTGTTCATAAATTTTTTAAAATATATTAATACAACAATCAATCAAACACGCATTATAGTTAATAAACTTTTTATTCACTATCATATATATGCGTTTTGACTTATAATCAAATCTAAAATGCAAATTAATTAAAATTTTATAAAATATTTAAACATTAAATGTAATATAATAATTAATAAAAAAAATAAAATTTATTTATTACAAACAATTATTATTATTTCAATTTATGAGCCAATAAAAAATTTTGACATAACAATGTCGCAGAATGCTTATATATATATATATATATATATATATAT